>NW_028318841.1:901250-1201666 GCF_062004578.1 Staurois parvus
CAAAAATGTTCTCACAGGAGGTAGAGTCAGTAGCAAGATGACTTATTAGAGTGCGGTTTCTCTCTCATTGTCAATTCAGAAAGCTGGGAGTGTGCCCAGGTTCTGCTGTAGCTGAAGTAGAGACCCGGCTACAATGTCTGGCCTGGGTCACAAGACTAGCTGCAGACAGTTACAAATCCTTTTGCATAAAAAAATAGAGATCAATATTTCACCTGTGCAGATAGCTCTCTCTCTGGAGTTTGGATGTAAAGAGAAGTTGTCACAGTAAAAAGAGCACATGGACACTAATTACGTAATATAATAGGGTCTACTTATAAATACTTTGCTGTGTGAATGCATCAGCATGCACGCAGCCATCACGAATATTTGTGATGTGTCTAATATTTTTATTTCTTATCATTGTCAACTCCACCTAGTGGCCATAATGTAGTATTTTCTTGAGTGAAAATACCACATTATGGCCACTAGATGGAGTAGACAATCATAGGAAGTAAACATAGTAGACACATTGCAAGGATTATTCTCAACCACTGAGTGAATGCTGAGACTTTTGTTAAGCAATTTTTTTTAATAAAATGTTTTGGCCGACTCTGCAAACGACAAAGTAAATTTTTAAATGTAATACAAAAACAGCTCTACAACTCTCTGATGCAGAATTGCAATGTATCGCACTGTTTTTCTACTGTTAGCCACTATAGCAATGTAAGTTCTATAAAGTATTAGCATGCCCTACAGCACTGTTATGTGACAGATCTGCATTAAAATAATTGTAACTATCAGGTCAAAAAGACACCTTGGAAAGATTAAACTTCCTGGCATTAGATGTTAACTAAACTCCATGATAAGTCTATCTGGTCCGTGCAAAGAGTTAGATCACGTATATTCTGATACCTGGCAGTCACGTGGTACTGTTTTTTTTCTTATTTACAGTATCAGTAAACACGTTTCTTTCTTTCATCAGTATTGGGGATGGAGATGATTTCACTGAAGATTGATTCCGTTTATGTAATGTAAACATGCTGAGTGCAGGCGTTGGACAGAAACGCCTATAGTGCATCTAACAGCCGATTACCACAAGGCCAACCTTTTATTTCTGAGTTATGACTCACAGCAGATGGGCTCCATTTACATTTTAGCCTAATACCTTTGTTTAAAAAGAAAAGGTTTCCCTTTTCAGTATGAACGTGTTGAGCCATATGTTTCTGATTTTCCCAAATATTTTGGAAATTTTATAAACATTTTCAGAATGCCAAAGGCTTTTCAAGCCATTGAAATTCAGCTATTTGAGTTGGAGCCTGCAATTTCTGCTTGCTAAGTATTTTAAAAGCATTACAATATTCCTCCTTCATGCACAGCCTTGAACGCCATGTAACAGTTTGCATGTACACATTCTGTGCTGGAGGTACAGATAATTACATCTCGGGCATATGTTTCCGACCAGCTCTGCGTTTATATTCTCACATAAATTTGGCATCTGGTATTAGTCATCAGTCATTTTACATACTCTAAGTAGGCCTCCCTGAGGTATGTAGCCAAGATGACTGAACCGGTTTACAGAGATTACAGTGCATTCACGTCCAGGTCATGCTGGGGGCATGCAGTGGTTCCAGTTGTCATATTTTTACGTAATGCCGGTCTTGAATATAATAGCTATTGCCTGATACTTTGAGCAAATATACATTTCTGCCCTCAACTGTTATATAAATCATAAATGATTTTGTCAAAGAAAACTGAATTTTAGAGTCCATCTGTTAAGACCTATTAGCTGAACAATAGCAATACAGCGCAAACACATAGAAGTGGCTGAACAGGATTACAAGAACCCCAGCACTCTCCAATGAAAAGTATGGCACTTTCTTGGCATGTCAAAGTCCAGCCCACTTGCTGTTTGCTCATCATTTTTGTCTTGAAGCCCACCACTGCCAGATAAGTTCAATGAGACCGCATGTCAACTGGGCTCTTCTGAACAACTTTTTTGCTGGAAGGAGAAAATCGGCTTCAAAATGTGTCTAAAGCTACATTTTTGCAAATGCATTTAGGCTCGTCAGGCACTTAGGGGTTCATTCACTTCATTGTACAGAAAATGTATTCTGGCCAATAAAATGAATGAACACTTAAGTGCTAAATGCATCCAGCAGTATTGCATGTTTAGGTGTTTTTTGTTACGCTGAAAAGCTCTTCCGCTGAATATGACTTTGGTGCTTTTGTTTTGTTTTTTTCTGCCTCAACTTTTCTGAACACCTATGTGTGCATGGACACATAGACTAACATAAAGGGGTGTGTAACCACCTCCCACCCACCATATACAGTCATGGCCGAAATTGTTGGCACCCTTGATATTTTTCCTGAAAATCAAGTATTTCACACAAAAAAGGTATTGCATTAACACATGTTTTGCTATACACATGTTTATTCCCTTTGTATGTATTGGAACAAATATAAAACAGAGGCAGAAAAGCAAATATGACATAATGTCACACAAAACCCCAAAAATGGGCTGGACAAAAGTATTGGCACCCTTAACTTAATATTTGGTTGCACACCCTTTGGAAAACATAACTGAAATCAGTCGCTTCCTATAACCATCAATAAGCTTCTGACACCTCTCACCCGGAATTTTGGACCACTCTTCCTTTGCAAACAGCTCCAGGTCTCTCTTATTGGAAGGACACCTTTTCCCAACAGCAATTTTAAGATCTCTCCACAGGTGTTCAATGGGATTTAGATCTGGGCTCATTGCTGGCCACTTCAGAACTCTCCAGCGCTTCTTTGCCATCCATTTCTGAGTGCTTTTTGACGTATGTTTGGGGTCATTGTCCTGCTGGAAGACCCAGGATCTTGGACGCAAACCCAGCTTTCTGACACTGGGCCCTACAGTGCGACCCAAAATCCTTTGGTAATCCTCAGATTTCATGATGCCTTGCACACAGTCAAGGCACCCAGTGCCAGAGGCAGCAAAACAACCCCAAAACATCATTGAACCTCCACCATATTTTACCGTAGGTACTGTGTTTTGTTCTTTGTAGGCCTCATTCCGTTTTCGGTAAACAGTAGAATGATGTGCTTTACCGAAAAGCTCTATCTTGGTCTCATCTGTCCACAAGACGTTTTCCCAGAAGGCTTTTGGCTTACTCAAGTACATTTTGGCAAACTGTAGTCTTGCTTTTTTATGTCTCTGTGTCAGCAGTGGGGTCCTCCTGGGTCTCCTGCCATAGCGTTTCATTTCATTTAAATGTCGACGGATAGTTCGCGCTGACACTGATGCTCCCTGAGCCTGCAGGACAGCTTGAATGTCTTTGGAACATGTTTGGGGCTGCTTATCCACCATCCGGACTATTCTGCGTTGCAATCTTTCATCAATTTTCCTCATCCGTCCACGACCAGGGAGATTAGCTACAGTGCCATGGGTTGCAAACTTCTTGATAATGTTGCGCACTGTGGACAAAGGCAAATCTAGTTCTCTGGAGATGGACTTGTAACCTTGAGATTGTTGATATTTTGCCACAATTTTGGTTCTCAGGTCCTCAGACAGTTCTCGTCTCCTCTTTCTGTTGTCCATGCTTAGTGTGGCACAGACAGACACACAATGCAAAGGTTAAGTGAACGTCTCTCCTTTTTATCTGCTTTCAGGTGTGATTTCTATATTGCCCACACCTGTTACTTGCCCCAGGTGAGTTTACAGGAGCATCACATGCTTGTAACATTCTTATTTATCCGCAGTTGTGAAAGGGTGCCAATACTTTTGTCCAGCCCATTTTTGGAGGTTTGTGTGACATTATGTCGAATTTGCTTTCTTTCCTCCCTTTTTTTGTTTTGTCCCAATACACACAAAGGGAATAAACATGTGTATAGCAAAACATGTGTTAATGCAATACGTTTCGTGAGAAATACATGATTTCCTGGAGAAATATCAAGGGTGCCAACAATTTCGGCCATGACTGTAAGTAAATGTCAGATGGGCAGCGGCTCTTTTGTTCTGGGAGAATGTCATATGACATCCTCCCACTCTAACTGCACATGCGTGCTCCTGGGGGTGCGCGGCACGGTGATCGGTGGTGTGCTGTGTCCCTGGGTCACAGCGGTTCACCGATCACAGTAAAGAGCTGATGACACAGTCTCTATAATGTCATCAGCTGTCCAATCACAGTCCAATCACAGCTGATCGGTTATCAAGAAAATGCCGGTTATCAGCAGTCCTCTCCTCACGCTGACAGCGCCGGTAAGCGGCATTCCTCAGAGGGGACATGTACATGTACTGGCAGGTGGCACTGATGTACCTGTGTCCTGATGATCAGTGTAGCACCATCAGTGCCACCTGTCAGTGCACATCAATGCAACATATCAGTGCCTACCAGTGCACATCAATGCCACATATCAGTGCCCATCAGAGCTGCCTTTCAGTGCCAACTATCAGTGCCACGTATTGGTGCCATATATAAGTGCTGCCTTTCAGTGTCCACCAATGATGCCTGTCAATGCCCATCAGTGTCGCCTATCAGTGCCTCCTCATCAGTGCCCATCACTGCACCCTCATTAACACATCAGTGAAGGAGAAAAATTACTTATTTGCAAAATTTTATAACAGAAACTAAGAAAGAAAATGTTTTTTTCAAAATGTTCAGTCTTTTTTAGTTTGTTTAGCAAAAAATAAAAAACCCAGTGGTGATTAAATACCACCAAAAAAAAGTTCTATCTGTCTCAAAAAAATTATAAAAATGTTGTTTTGGTACAGTGTTGAATGACCACGCAATTGTCAGTCAAAATGCAACAGTGCCGAAAGCTGAAAATTGGCTTGGGCACAAAGTGGGTAAATGTGCCCGGTAGGCAAGTGATTAAAGGTAGAAGAGAGAAAAAACTGAAATGCCTGTAAAACAGGAATTTTTTTAGCTGCAGTGTGCATGAGCTCAGAAAGCGCTTTAAAGAATAAAACATTTGAAAAAATGTAAAAATATATGTATCTTATACTTTACCTTCTGGGCACTTTCACTAATGTCACTGGGCCCCTCCTATCCTGAGAAAGCTCATCATTTCAGTTCGCGTCAGAAGACGCTCCAGCAGTAGGACAAAAAAACTGTTTTTGTTGCATACTTCTGAAAATGTGAAGCACCACTGCAAAACTGCAAAGTGTTGCCCCCAACACTAAACAAATCAAAACAAATCTTAGCTCACAATCTGGGGAGTAAATTTGAGTGTAGGATTGCTTTTATAGTAGTCCCATCTTCCTTAAAGTGATTGTAAACTTTTTTTTTTAATAAACACGTTCTATTTACCTGCATTGTGCAATGGTTTTGTACAGATTAGCCCCAGTCTTCCTCTTCTGGGGACCCCGCCAGCGTCAATGGTTCCAGTTGCTGCCTCTTTGTTCTGTGAGGAGGTAGAGAATGGAGAGAGCAGCTGTTCTCGGGCACAGTGCTGGATCGAGTTCAGGTAAGTATAGAGGAAGATAGGGGGATCCTGTGCACAGGTTTTTCACCTTAATGCAGAGAATGCATTAAAGTAAAAAAACCTTAAAGTGTTACTAAACCCTGGATCCTGCATTCACTATATCTGGTCCCCCACAGTATACAGAACATGGAAATGCAATTATTTTAGTAATTATAAACTGATAAATACCTTTTCTCATCAGCAGTATATAGCAGTCTTGTGTCTTCTATCTGTGTCTAGCCCACCACTAGCTGAAGCTTGTAGGAGGCATTTTCTTTTTGCTCTAGGAGGATGGAAATCCCCTGACCTCTATCTGGACAGCGCTGATTGGCCCTGTGCTAATCACATGCACTCTCCCAAGAAAAAACAAAACAAAACCTCTCTAGCAATACACACCAAACTGAGCATGTGCAGATGGGCTACAAGTTCAGTCTGTATCAGGTCATTTCCACAAAGGGAGGGGCAAAGAAGAAAGGATCAAACAGCCTTTTTACACAATGCAGAAGATTAACCCCTTAGGTTTCACAGTGAGCATAACAAGCATGCTTTACTGCATATACAGACTGATTTTACTGTTGTGGGTTTAGTAACACTTTAAGCCTTTAGAACCACTTTAAATGTACAGCAAAACACCAGAAGCCAAGCTTTACCCAAGGCCACTGAAAATGTCCAGTGAGTGTCTGCACAAAGCAGACTTGCAGCCACACAGATCAGTTTAACTACCTTCCAGCACTGCAGCCCCCCAGTTGGAATCTCGGTAAGGACTCTATCTGCATGGCGTTTGCATATTCTTCCAGTGCTTGCGTGGGTTTCTTCATAGATACTCCAACTTCCTCTCAAACTCCAAAGACATGCTGGTAGGTTAATTGATTCCTAGTATGTGTGCACATGCGAGATAGGCACCTTAGAGTGTAAGCTCCTTGAAGGCATGGATTAACGTGAATATACAGTATTCTAAAATGTGGCGTAAATTGCCAGCACTATATAAATACCTGTAATGAATACGAACTGCCAAAAAAAAGGTACACATGGATGGAACAATACACATAAAAACCTCTAGCACTTAGAGAAGTAATAAACTCAAAAGCAAACATTGATAATATTGCAGCTTGCCAATTATTACTTGTGATGACTGTATTTGTTTCCTTTTTTAGGCTTTATTTCTTCTGTTTTCATCTTGTGAACCAGCCAGCAAATCTGTTGTTTTTTAGAAGCATAAGCTGACCAGCAGAATGTATCAGTTTTAAATGGAAGAGACAAGCAATTAAAGCGAAGTTCCACCCAAAATGGGAAGTTCCGCTTTAATGCTTTGTCCCCCCATTAAGGATTGGCACATTTGGGGAGCTGGTACCAGAATTTGACAGGTACCCCGCTCCCACTCCCTCCCCGTAGTCTTCTGGGACACGTGACAGGTCCCAGAAGACTATGAGGCCGTTCACAAAGTGCAGCACTTCTCACGCATGTGCAATGGGCACCTGACTGTGAAGCGGTCACAGCCGGGTACCCACACTAATGATGCCGGTGCCAGGGAGAGAAGAGGGCAGGTGAAGCCAGTGGTGGTGAGGACACTGATGGACAGGTAAGTGGCTGTATTTTAAAAGTCAACATCTACAGTTATTGTAGCTGCTGACTTTTTTTTTCAGCTGGAACTCTACTTTAACACTGGCAAGGGGTCATTAAAATGATCAGCTTTTATTTATTCATGCAAAACCTTTATCCCAAAAGGAAAAAACAGTTTGCTGTAACTGATTATAAAGTGTGAGCTGGAGTTTGGCTTGCATTTGTTAGTGTATCTAAATGTGCTAATACATTGAACACTCCTCTTCCACCAGAATGGCAGTGTGGCTATCTGCTGTACCTACTATCTCATTTCTCCAGTGTTGTGTATCACTAATACAGGAGGTGTTTGTGCCCAAATCACCAGGTGAAAAGAGAAGGAGAAAAAAACTGATACAGATAACCTATATTGATTGGTAAGCTGCAATAAATTACATTTTTGGTTTAACGTTTTTTTTTGCGTTTAATAGCACTTTCCAGCACAATTTCACCAGTAAGCTGGCTCCAACATTGTCCTGCTAAATCCTTTTTTTTTCTCTGTGGTTCCATTTTCCTCTCCCTTCACAAACAGTGTACCTGAAATCAGATGTGCATGTACCGTGTTAAAACATGACCGTCATGTGTATTCATCTGTGTGTATATATATATATATGTATATATATATATATATATATATATTTATTTATTTATTTTTTCCTTGTCAGGGATTACAGTAGCAAATCTGCAGTTCTAAATGTCTTACATCAGGCCACATTTGTATTGCACAGCTCTTGCCACAAAGCTCCATCTTTTTTTTTTTTTTCCAAAGAAGTGGCAGATGTGGATTCTCACCCCACCACATGCATAATGGGCACACATAGGAACTGGCACTTGTACCAAAAAACTCCAGTTCATACATGCACCATACTGCTTTTTGCTATTTTCACAAGCACCTGGCAAGACAAAGCAGCACAACTATCATCTTAGTCTGATTGTAATTAGATAACCAAGAGGATTATAATAATATCAGTAAAGACAGACTTGTGCCCTTTGCTTCTCTGATGTACTGTACAGAAAATGTTATGTTCTGAAAAATGTTTCATCTGTTCATAGCAAAGGAAATAATGCTATGCCTTCCAAGCAGCTGTTAAACCAGCTTACACATCTTTTTAAATAGAGAGACAATAGACAGAATATGGATCTTTATAAAATTTAATGACTGTGCTTTTCTGTGGCCCATAACAAACCGTGTAATAGAACGATTTTGGCATGTTTTGGTGTACACTTGATCTTAGATCAGATCTTCAAAAGTGCAAGATCCAGTATGTGTCTGTCAGTATTTTAATAATAAGAGCAGCAGACTAAATAAATCTGTATTTGATGTAGGCCAACTGAGCTCCACTGAGCTTTGAAAACTTCCTTCATTTAGGCTTTTATAACCTCTTGGGATGTTTGAGGCTGAAATAAATGAACCATTCCCAAAGTATACATTGGTTATTGAATGCATTAATGGAATTCTCTTAATCTGAAAGTTCTGAAATGAAGACACATCACTTACTGCAACTTGGTTATTGGCAGCCAAAGTATTTGTCTATGTAGTTTGATTAAGTTGTCCTGCTGCAATAAGTTGAATTCACATGACAATTTCCTTGCGTATTTGCCAGCATTGTGTGTAATTCTCAGGATAGATCTGTGCCATGCCCCTAATCTACACTATCTACTTATTTTTCTGTATGGTAAAATCTGGCATCTTTTATCATGTGATAGTCTGACCAGTTTTTTCATCAAAAGAGATTATAAAGTCTCAAACAAATCTGGTGTTGTTGATGAGAAATCTATTTTTCCCCAGTCATCTTCCAGGACAGAGAAGCCCCTACCACCTAACACAGAAAACACTTGATCTACATTAATATAAAAAGACACTAGCCCAGGGACTGCCAGTGTATGTGGCTCCTCCAGCCACACAGGATCACTTCATACTTTATTTTTCTGTCAGGCTTGTGTGCTAGGTGGCAGGGGCCTCCCAGCCGTAAGAACTCCTAAACTGGGGCAGTGCCCCAGGAAGGGGGGGGGGTACTGAGGCTCTGGCCCCTCCAGAAGGGATAGGACCCTCTCTCCCCAACAGTTATTTGTATATAGGGGTATCCAAAGGAGGCAACCCCTGTCACTGTGAGAAGCTGTAGGTGAGTGTTTCCACTATGCTGCTGAGGTTGGTGCTTACTAGGCTCGGGTTCCCTGGCGTCATGGTGATCTGTGCCAGCTTCTGGGGGCTTGTGGAGCCAGGAATGTCAGGCGGGACGTCGCTTCTGTTCTGGGTGATGATGTATTTCATGCGGGGTGGGTGTTGCCATAATGATTTTGGGCTGTTGGAATCCCCGGAATAGGAGGCAGTGGAGACCAGTGTAGAGCATATGGATGAACCAAAGAGGCAGCGAGCGGCTGCATTCACAGTGACAGATGGGACCCCAAAATGAATATATGGATCTGGCATGGTTCTGAATCCCTGGCAGTTCAACATTGAGATGGCTGCAGCAGAGGAGATGGATCAGGGGTCACAGTCAGATCCAGCCGCTACGGTTAGAGAAAGGTTCTATACAGTTCTCATCTTTGTCCTTGCTGCCTGCTTAGTGGAGGTGGCACCAAGCAAAAACATTTTTTTATGGCAATTGATGGTGGGGTAAAGGGCTGTGCACCTGGTTAGCTTTTATTCCTATTTTTCTGTGCCGAGGTAGGTTCTAAGTTCCCCATCTCTTGCTTGTACCTTTTAGGCTAAAGGATGTGAATATAAGGACGGAGGAGGATCTTCTGAGTGTCAAAAAAAAAAAAAAAAAAGAGTTGTGCCTCGTGCACGAAAAAAATTGTCATCCTCCCAGAATAAATCTGTGCCCAGGAATGTTTAGATGTCCTAGCTAAAAAGAAACCGGCATTTGTGTTTAAAAATTTACTGGATACTATGAAAGTTGAGATTGTTAAAACTTTCCAATCTTTTAGATCACTACTACAAAATTTAGCCCCACAGAGTGTCTCATTACACGCACCTCAGGTGTCAGTACAGCAGCCTTGGCTCCTGAACCTTCGGTTATGTCAGAGGAGCAAGGAGTGCTGGAAGAGATGGAAGAGAGTTCTAATAGGGATTCAAGTTCTGAAGAAGGGGAAGTCAGGGAAGAAAAAGTGTCACATACAAAGATTTGTGTTCCACTCAGACAAGACCAATGACTTACTCAAATTATATGGCACAATAAAACTGGAGTTAAAGGAAAATGTTGAAAATGAAATGTTCATGACAGGCTGTATGCAGGGCTGCAGGCAGGTATGTCCAAGTAAGTCTGCATTCAGCTTTAAAGGGCACTAACTTGCAAGAGGGGAGAAAACCAGAAAAAAATGTGTTTATCCCAGGCGTCTCAAAGGGTGCTTTCTATTCAAACAGGAGGAAGCCTCCTTGTGGGGAAAATGTCCTAAGCTAGATGTATCCTTTTTGAAAGTAGCAAAAAATTCAGATCTCTCATTTGAAGATACAGTATTTTTCAAATACACCAATAACAAGAAGGCAGAAGGATACTTGAAGAAAGCATGGGAGGCAGGTAAAGTAAATTATCAGCCCGTTATAGCCACCACATAACCAGAATGCCTCACCTCTAGCTAAAACAGTTAAGGACTCTGTAAAATTATAAACAAAAAGAGGAAGTCATTGAGGCTCAGTCCTAAACTAGGTATTTGCTTATATTGCAGATGCTTCAGCAGAAGATTTTAGGTTTTCTGCCAAATATATGGCCTGATCAATGAGGCTAAGAGGGCTATCTGGCTGAAAACTTGGCCACGAGATTCATCATCAAAAGCCAAACTCTGTGTAGTTGCCTTTCAAGGGGAATCTTGTGTTCGGCGAAGACCTAGATTCAGTAATAAAAAGGTTGGTGGATAAAAAGAAAGGTTTCCCTAGGCCTTGGAAGCAACAGAGCAAAAAAATCTTAAGTTAGCCATGAGCCACCTTCAAGGATTGGGTTAGCTAATAAATAAATAAATTTTGCCTTAGCCACAAACATATGTTTAATAGAAAAAACAACGCAAACCCTGGTGGATGAATCTTGCAATCTAATTTTGAACTCCATGGTATCGATCAGAGTTATGATGAAACTCATCTCCTAGATTGTAAGCTCGAAAGAGCAGGGCCCTCGAACCCCTTGTGTATTGTTTTGTTACTGTATTGTCTCATGTTCTGTCCCCCACTATAATGTACAGTGCTGAGCAAACCTTTCTGGCGCTATATAAATACTGTATAATAATAATAATAGGGTTGATGGCAGTCTCTTCAGTTTCACATGAAAATGCTCCAGAGGTTTATGTTAACAGTCTGGAATGGTGGACAAGAGTCAGTGTGGAAATGCTGCACCAGGTGAAAATGTCCTTACAGTGGTGACTTCAAACAGAAAATTTGACATCTGGGCATCCAGGGACACAGGTGAATCCAGTGAGGATTACGATGCATGCAAGCTTGTGGGATTGGGGAATCCACATGGAGCACCAGATGGCCCAGGGAAGATGGAGCCAAGCATTGGCCCACTATTCGTCAAATGCAAGAGAATTAAGGCCAATCTGGAAAGCCCTGCTGATTTTTGCTGTCTTCATAAAAGGAAGACACGCACAAATATTTTCAGGCAATGTGGCTGCTGTCTCAAACAAACGAGCTAGGAGGTTAGAGAAGCTTATGGATATAGTGGAGCTCATCTTCTCTTGGGCAGAGGAAAATGTGTTGTCTCTATCAGCAGTACACATAAAGAAGGAGCTGAATACAGAGTGGAGTCTAAACCAGGAGGTATTTGATATGATTTGCACAAATGGGGTCTACCAGAGATAACAAGCAAAAAAGCCTGGGGGTGGATGCATTTGCAGACCCCTGGGAGGGGGATCTTCCGTATGCGGTTTCCTCCTCCAGACTCCTTCTTAAAGTTATATTGAGAGTCAAGACCTCACAAACAAGAGTAACTGAGTGTTGGCCCAAAAAGGGCATAATTCTCTGCTCTCTGGAATCTCTCAGTGGACTCTGAGGAGCTATTACTTCAGGGGGAACTTACCCATGTGCGGACTAGCTTTCACTGACAGCCTGGCTTCTGAGAGGGAGCTGTTGAAGACCAAAGGCTTATCAGATCAGGTGATTAGCACCATTCTAAATAGTAGAGAAAATTCTAGTAATGTAATTTGCATTTGGATAACGTTTTGAGCCTACCGCAAAGAGTATGACAAAGTAACAGGACCTATGATCCTGGCTCTTTTGGATTTTCAGCAGGATGGAGCAGATTTGGGGCTGGCATCTAATATCCTAAAAGTTCAAGTGGCGGACTTATCTAACTTTTTGACGTCTGCTTAGCGGAGCATTTATTAATCAAGTAATTCATTAAAATGGTGTCCAGGAAAAAGATACCACAGAGAAAAAAAACACATTTCCAGCCTGGGGCCTTTCTTTAGTTCTACAGAGCTTCATTAGAGATCCATTTGATGAGCTGGAAGACAGCACTTTAAAGCTTCTTATGTATACGATTGTCCTTCTAGTAGCTTTAATCTCAGCAACGTGGATTAGCAGTCTGTAGCAGAACCATACTATACAATATTTCTGGATAAAAAGTCCTTACGTCAGATTCGGGGTTTCTCCCGAAGGTGTCGACTGATTTTCAAAGGACAAAAGGAAATTGCCATCCCGTCCTTCTGTGGGGACGGAGGAGACTTAACAGAATAGATGTAAGGAAGTGCTTGTTGAGCTACATTGAATGTACCAAAGAATAGATGTCAGTGTCCAACCTATTTTTTAGGGCCAAAAAAGGGTTGGCAGCCGCTAAGGTTACTATTGCAAGATGGACAAAGTCCGCCATTGTGGAGGCCTACACTGCTTCTGCTCTGGAACCACCTGAAAACCTTAGTGCTCACTCCACTAGAGCTTTGGCTACTTCATGGGTGAAAAAAGCTGGCGCTACCCCGATCCAGATCTGCAGGGTAGCCACCTGGTCCAGTTTTTAGACCTTCATATTGCAGGCCATAGATGGGTCAAAAATCGGCCGATTTTTCGGCCGAAAATAAAATCGGCCGATTTTCGGATCGTTAGTGGGCTATTTGTTCGGCCGTTTTTCGGTATTTTGGCAGATTTTTTTATTTGGCAAAGTTGGAAAAAGGAGGAGGAGGAGGGGGGAGGAGGAGGAGGAGGGGGGGGGAGGAGGAGGAGCCGCTATTTCTTTGACAGTTCCTTGACATTTACAGCGGTTGCAACATTGTATCTATTTGTTTCCGAATAAAAACATCTGTATCCTAAATGGATACAAATAGATACATTGTTGCAACCGCTATAAATGTCAAAGAACTGTCAAAGAAATAGCAGAGCTCTCTGCAGGGACACTTTTTGCCGGCTGTAGACGGGATGAAAATCGGCCGATTTTTTTTTACCATTGCTGGTAACGTCGGCCGCTTGAACGACCGATTTTTCGTTTTTTAAAAGAAAAATCGGCCGTTTTTCTTACCGTCTATGGCCTGCATAAGACATTACTGGCTGGACCTGCTATCTTGTGTTGACCAGGCTTTTGGAAGGATAGTGTTTCAGGCCGTGGTCCCTCCCTAGTAGATATTTGTGATGTCTCTCGTAAGCTGTCCTTGAAGATTACTGGGGAAAACAGAGTTTTTTTACACTTTAACTTGATTTCCAGAAATCCTCCAGGATGGCGCTATTTCCCATCCTTATTGATATTGTCTGTTATCTTGGGACTATGGGTATTCATTATTATGGACAATCCCTGGTCTAGTGCCTTTTATATTAATGTGGATGTTGTGTTTTCTGTGCTAAGGAGTGGGAAGGGTCTCTCTCTCATAAATCATCCTGGAAATCAAGTTAACAGGTAAATAACTCTGTTTTCTTTTAACTGGGCACTGTCTTGAAAAAGTTAATACACATACATCCCTTGATGGATCATTCCATTTTTACATCCCAGTAAGCAGCTTGTACCTCTGTTGAATGAAGGATCATGCAGGCCCCAATTTTTGGCTCCTGACTGCAGTATGGATGTAGCAGGGTTTGAGAAGGTTAGTGGGAATGAGAGTCAGGCTCACCAATTTACCCAGTAAGCAACCTCACCAACCTGACAGTTAAGCAGCTCCTGGAGCTATACTACAGGGTTATTTGGCTCTCAAGTTGCCAGTACTTACCAACACTTTTATGTTTCCTTCCTCCACTAGGCAAATTAGTCTTCACTTACAGAACCTGACATTTGGTGTGGAGTGCCCCATACCTATTACCCTCACTGCAGGCAGCTATAGATTATGAAAATTTATGGTCATACAAACCTATGTTATTTTAAATTATTTGTTAAAGATCATCTATGATTTTGCATTTACAACCAAAATTGGAGAAAAGGGAGTTTTGATTGAATGAATTACGGGGCCTAGAGCCTTCTTCCTCTATCTCCTACACACAGCCAGTGAAGGATCGGATACGGAAGTAAGTGTAATTCACATGCTACATTACCTCTATCTGGTTGCATGGTTCCAATGATCCCCACTTTCTACAATAAATCAATTCTGTAATTGACAATGACAATCCCCATGCAAACAAAGCACCGTATTCATTTAATCCCACCCCTTACTGCTTACACTCACCTTCTGTTCTGATCCCCTTCTACCCCATCTGCCCAGTGGAGCAAACTGTATAAGCTACAAGTCAGTCATGGCTCTCGCTCCTTCCTACACAAAAGTGTACAGGTCTAACTATTTGCTCCTCAGGCATCATTATGGGATGTAGGGTATATGGTCATACGCTTCTATACCCAGAAGTACAGAGTATTTGACTTTGCTTTGGTGGGTAACTGGAGCTGCAGTTCACTTAAAGCTAGCAAACAGGGTTCAGTGAAAAAACATACATGGCAATTTAATATATAATATGCAGAAATAGCAATGAAAACCAGGAGAGACTAATGGCTAGTTAAAACTCTTGTGAGCATATACCACTGTGTGTAGTTGTGAATGGTGACAGACATTCTTTATGGCAGAAAAACACCCAAATGGTTCAACCTGGTGAAAAGTAACCAGGTGTAACAGTGTTCATTTCCATGCTGACTAAATGAATATATGTAAATGCACATAAAATCTACCATATCAAAAGCGCTATTATAGTCACACGATTTGTTTTTGCACCTGCTTCACATCATATAGTAGCCAAATATTTGGCCAAGGCTTCTGAGCGGCTCTGATACGTCATATTTCTAAGCTAGCCTTAAATTGCTTTCAGTATTTTGTTAAGCCTCTCTTTAGTGTGTCCAGCAGCGAAAAGGTTAAACCCCAAAAGGTTGTCTGGTTTGTGTTAGGTTTTTTTCCCTCCACTGTATTTTTTTAATGTCATGAAAATATATGTCTCTGTGTACATCGCCTGAGAGTGTGCGCAGTGCACATAAGTGGCTTATGTGTCAGTAGGTTTTGGGATGGAAACAAAAAGGTGTTAGTCACTTTAAACAAGGTGCCTATTGAGGCTGTGTGTGCAGGGCAGGCTCGTGTGGGCCTAATAGCTCCAGGGACCTTGTGAAAGGAAATGGATAGCAAAGTAAACCAAATGGCCACAAAATTAAAAAGAACCCATTTAAACTTTGTTATTTCAGAAATGTTCTATAATTGGTATATAGAACCTGGCACATGCTATCTGCAATACTGATAGAAATAACACATCCACGAAAAAGAAAGTCAGGAGGAACAACTCTATAGTCTAACTTTTGCATAAACTATTTATAGATGTTTCTGTGAATGAGATTAGTTTAAAGCGATATTAAAATCAATTAAAAAAAAAAAAAATTCCATACTTATCTGCTCTGTGCAGTGGTTTTGCACAAAGCAGCCCTGATCCTCCTTATCTCGGGTCCCCCACTGGCACTCCTAGCCCATGCCTCTTGCTAACAACCCCTATAGCAAGCAGCTTGCTATGGGGGCACCCAAGCAGGCTTGCTCTAAAGCCGCCTCTGTGCATTTCCATTCACACACAGAGCCATGGCTCAGCCCTGCCCCATCTCTCTCCTCATTGGCTCACTAGCTGCGTTTGACAGTAGCGGGAGCCAATGGCCCCCACTGTCGTCTCAGCCAATGAGGAGAGAGAGTCCTTGGAGAACTGAAGCTTTTGTGCACATTGCTGGATCGCAATGGGTAAGTATTGGGGGGCTGGGAGGGCTGCTGCACACAGAAGGTTTTTTACCTAAATGTGTAGAAACATGACGGTAAATAACCTTGAGGCTTTACAACCACTTTAAAGGCTAAGTTCACCTTTTATAAAAACATAAATGCACGTTTTTGCAGGTAAAAAAATGTGTTTTTAATGTTTTTTTTATTCCGCAGCCTTACAGGCATTGAACCCGTGATCAAAGAAGATCATGGTTGCAATGCCATGCTCCTGTCAGTCATTTAAAAAACTTGAGTTGAAATTATCCAAGAGAAGAGCATTTTATATTCACCAATCCGATGACATGTTTCTCATACCTTCCCCCTGTTTCAGCACAGCACCCTTTCATCGGTCTCTTTGCCATTCAACACTTTATAAGCTGTGCCCTCAGCCCCATGTGTAAGCAGGTGCTAACAAGGTGTCTGTATTTGAAGACCTGCTTCCACTGCAAAATTCTTGTGTTAATGCCATTAATGTGATTGCACTTAGCAGTTGGGCTGCCCAGGTGGGAAGGGGTTAAGCCAGGTTCTGAATTCTCCTGGGTTTTCTGGGCTCTGACCCCCCCCATGCTGCTAATAAAAAGGAAGAGGGCTCTGCTCAGAGCTATGGGTCATGGCCTGCATTGGAAGGAGAGGCACAGCAGAAAGATCAGCAACATTCTGAGCACCTTTTGGTCAGGACTCTTCCACACTATGGACTGTTAACTTGGAAGCTTTGTGTTGGGCTGCCTAAGTTTAGTTGGGGGAAGACTGTTATTGCACTGTTGGACTGTACTGTTGAGAATGCTCAGTAAAGTTTCATTAACCATTTCATGCCTTTTCTGAAGTTACTGCAAAGGGGTTCATGGTAGTATATGACGTATGACAAAGAGCAGGGCCTGTAGCACACAGGGTGAAGAGGAGGATATGTAGTTACTAAGAGTAATCAACACAAGGAATGATATGGCAGCCAGACAACGGGAGTATGGTGCCAGCAAGGGTGATGGATAGTGAGGGGATGGGTGTGCTATTTCCCTCCTGGGTGGTTGATGCCCCAGCTAACCAGGACTGCATTTGCATGGCGGAAACCTAAGGGACCTAGCCACAGGTACAGAAGGAGTTAATCAAGTTAAGTCGTGCATGCAGAAGGTTCATGTGGTGTCATGGTGGAACCTGTATTCTATCACTGAGAGTGAGATGATAGGTAAGCTGGACTGGTGGAATGTGACATTGCTCCATTGTTTTAACTTTAAAATGCCACATTCCAAGCACAGGTGTACGTATCATGGGATAGTGTGGTATGTGCAGCAAAGCCTCGGTATGGTACAGATGCACCAGGTGTACTGCTCATTTCTGATTTGGGGTGCTGCCTTAATGCTGACTACACTTGAACATGGCCCCGCCTAATCCCAGGCATTAGAGAGTGCGTACATCACAGAAGCAGGAGAGAGAGGAAAAGGCCTTGTGTGCACGGGCGGGGTGGCCTTGCCCACACATAGTGTGGCTCCAACCCCCAACAGTCGGGAGACACAGGTATTAGACGCTTCCAGATGTGTCAGATAGCAAAAATGCTGATGGAAGCTTCAGCACTGGAAAAAAGGAAAGGTAAAAGACACAGACAATCAGAGAGATCAAGATAAAAGCTCTTCTTTGCAGGAGCCTTTCAACTCAATTTTTTTAAACAGCAGAAAAGGTATATAAAGCACAGAGCTGCAGAAAAAATTATGCAAGGCAGGAGGGAGATTCTTGCACTGTAGGTCCTCAAGTACAACTTCCTCTTGAGCAATTTGCATTACATTGGCCATCATATAGAATGAAAAGGTTTACATTAAGGCCTCGTTTACACTTGTGGTGCCCTCTGAAATGCGATCCACAGTGGATTGCTTTTTGGAGGGCAGTTAACAGGGTACTCAGAGGTGACATGCCACCTCCTGAACGACTATTTTAACCAATAAATGCCATTCACGCTGTACCACATCACATCTAATGTACTCCGTTGCAGCATATTATAGGTGGTCTTTTAATAGTTAAAACAGAGGTGGTCCCATTTAATTGAAAGGTTGCATTCACCTGCTTAGCGTGACGTGGTATAATTTATGGAGGTAGTATGTGTACTGCCTGCTCCAGCGGCCATGTTTGGTTAAAGTGGGTGGGATTGGGGGTTGTTATAACCAGGGGCGGACTAACCATTTGGGCACTGCACAAGGGCCTGGGGTCAGTAGGGGGCCCCATGAGATGCCCCTGGTACCTTTCATTGGCTGTTTCATAGGCTTTTTTGGGTGTGGGCGAGGACACAGGGGCCCCATTATCCCCTATTGCCCGGGGGCCCCATGAAGTGTCAGTCCGCCCTGGGTTATAACTATGATTTAACCGATTATCTCCCCCACTTCCATCTGCCAGTGTAAGCAATGCCTAAAGCAAACCTATTATGACAAAAATTGCTATTGCTAAATTCCTTCTGCTAGTTCCCTGATTGTCATGCTGAACCTAATTTTTTCACCATGCCAATGGTGCAAACTGAAAAAATGTCGACCCTTCATACTGGGGTCAATATTCCTTCAAGAGACCTTTTGACTAAGAAAGTGACCCTACCATTACCATGATCAAAAATCCTGAGCCAATTACATTATTTGCTTGTGCTGTTAAGCTCATCTCATGCTGGCCAGTGAACACAGAAATGCAGCATGGCACACAGGTAATTTATAGTTATCCAGTCAAAAGGGGACATCAGCTGCACTTGTAAAAACTATTATTTTAATACATGGCCCCAGTACAGGATTGGAAGAATACAGACTTTTTTCAACTGTGCATGCAGGATTGCTTTTGAATTATTTAATAGGTGCTGTGTGACCTTACCTTCATTAAAAAATAAGCTGAAAAAAAATCTATATTGCCATCTGCCTTGTCTTCATCTCACTATAGCTTGAAGCTGTTGTCCTCTACATTCAGTATTAACTTCCCTGTTTTCTTCCTGGGATATTATAAAAGGTTTTCTAAAGTTAAATTTGTGGATCTTGACCAAACCCTGAATACTAGGCTTACTTTGTGTTTGTGATTGATGTATTCTACGCAGTGCCGAGAACGGTATTGTACATGTTGCTTTTATGCTGCTAAAAAAGTGTACATAGAATAGAATTCTTAGACATTGCTAAACATCCAGGAATTCAGTTTTAAGTTTTCCTTTATCCTTCTAATAAGTCTATTACTAGCATTCTGGCATATTTTAAGGGCTTTTCATGCTGCAATGAGAGAGACTTGGACATGCTTTGCATTTCAAACTTTCTTTGTCTGTGAATCTACAGAAGGCAAAGTTATTTCAACTTTAAAATAACAGGCTCAGTGTACAGCTAAGCTCTCTTCATTCCCAGTTTCTTACATTATTTTTCAGCCTGGAGTTTGTGTTGGCTACAAAATGCTGCATTCACAAAAAAGAGAAGAAAAAAATTTCCAAGCAGGACTTAAAAAGCTGCGACTGTGCTCGAGTGGGCACAAAGGTCTCCTTTCCAAGGCCATTAAGAAATTCCAAATCTGCCCAGTTTTCAATCGTGACAGTAAATTAGCCTTGCTAATTTCTGTAATTCCAGCTGATAAATGAGTTTGAAAAGTGAACAGATGAGGCCTCTCCACAAGTAGAATTTCATTGTGCATTTTTGTTTAACTCTTTGTAAGCCTTGGAGATCAGTGCCGGAAGGGTTAACTTACTGGAGCTGGTGATAATAATACTGCAAACATAATATTGATCTCTATGTTTACATATTATAGAATGAGGTGTGCTCTTTATGAACAGGATTGGGTGAGTGTCTGTTTGTGACTGAACTCAGGGATAGATGCTAGATGATACTTCATACACATCACCAAAAGTATGCTGCGAGATCAAGGGCAGAGGCTAGGTCAAAAGCTCTTGGCCATGATCAGTGTACTTTATTGGACATAGCTGTATGATCAAAACATTCTCAAGTGCTCTGGGATTCAGTCACATCCATCTGGTATCATTTGTTAAAAAGAATATCCGAATTGTGATATAACTGTATAATTCTTAACTGCTCCGAGTTTTGAGAGATGGTAATATTAGGGCTAGATGAAGGTTTATTGGAACTAGTGGAGTCCCACTCCAAACAAAGCTTTGATCAGCCTGACTTTGGGTGTGAATTATGATTTTAGCATTGAGAGGTATTCATTTTGTGGACTTTGGTTGATTGGGTTCTATATATTATACCAGTCTTTCTCAATCTTTTCAATGCAGAGGAACCCTTCAAATAATGGTCTAGTCTTGGGGGAACCCCTACTAAAAATGTGTATATCTATAACTCATGATACATTGTGATGGTCAGCGGGAAGAATGTCCCTTACATTTGCGTACGCTGCAAAGAATTATCTACTTACAGATAGCAAAAAGGTTCAATGGTGTCAGTGGTAACTTTTCTGAGGAAGAAATTGCTCATTGCTTAAGGATCCCCTAGAAACCTCTGGAGGAACCCTAGTTTAGAAACCTTTTGTTATAGCAATGGTGGAAAGCTAGATAAATAATAAGTGGCTAAGATGTGGCCTTGATTCATATTTGTGCTTTTATATATTTTTTGTTTTATTTCTAATACTGTTTTAAGTACAGAAGTGTTTCCGAAATGAGTCCTCAGGGACCACTAAAGGGTCTTGTTTTCCAGGTCTCTTCTCACAGTCTCAGGTGAAATAATTAGGAGCTGCTTTTACAGTGTGAGTAATCAATAAAGCTTGGCATCTGCCTGAGTGTGTTCAAACCATGACATATTGGTGGCCCTTGAGGACTGGAGTTGGAATCACTATAATGCTGGATACATTGAGTGGTTTGATTTAAAAAGTTGACTGTCTTGCATTTTGACTGATAACCTTGCCAGGGAGTCCTCACAGAGGGTCAGACACCACCTGAATTTGATTCATTTAAATCACTGGAGAGTACCAGTGGTGCCAAATATGTCAACAATGATATTTAGTCAAATACACAGTGTAGCAATGCTGTAGGTTTGGATTTAATTCTTATCTTCACACACACATAAATCTGTGGCTAAAGTCAGAGAATGTATTTTATTTGAACAAACGGATTTTCCTAACATAGATGAAAACCACCATCATATCAATGGAGGGCTGTATGAGGGTTCTGTGTTTCTAGGCAATTCCTAGGAACCTTTTAGGAATATTCCAAGCAAAAATAAGTTCTCATCTGCACCTAAACAAAACTTACATTTTAAAGAGATTTTTTTTTATTATTATTATTATTATTATTGCATTCAGAACTAAAATATATATTGGGAAATTCATAACTCAAAATACCCTCAGGGTGCAGCACCAAAAAGGTGATGGTGCTTGCACCCGATTCATGTACCTTGAAAAAATAAACCCTAGTAAGAGAAAATAATGGGGCTTATAAGGTACCATACCATTATGGGTATAAGGATGCATAATAATAAACAATATTGTATAAAATAGAGCATATTTTATTATGACATTATAAAAAAAAAAAAACATACAGAGTGGTAAGAAAGACAAACGCCAATGTAGGCAAATACATAATGAGGCAACAAAAATATAAAGAAATAATAGTGGGCAAAGACTCTGGCTCGGGATCGTGAAAACGTTACGAGCAAGAGTCCTAAAATCCTATTGATACCATCAAAAGAATTGATCATCATCAAACTGGTAAAACAATTACAGACATGAAAGGTATGAAAAATGTTGGTAATTAGTGGAAATATCTAAATTCATATAGACTTACCCAAATGATAGACCATTGGATGTAATTTGAGAAGGGTGGCAATTCCACTAGAAACCAAAAATGCTTTTCCATAAAATTGAATCTAAAACTGGATAATCAATCAAGATCCGACACGTTTTGTGGGATGTGACCCACTTCTTCAGGGAAAGTGGAAAAACTGAGCAACAATGCCTACAGTGGAATCAAAAATATACAACCAATTAGCAATGAAAATACAGATGAAGCATAACAATGTACACAAAATTATATAAAGCAATAAATAAAAAAGAGGCACCAAATTACCAGTCAATGATAGCACTCTGTTCAATAGCAGCACCTGATGTACATGAAGATCAGTAGTGATTGGATACACAAAGGGAGATTCTCTGAGCTGCGGGGAGGAAACCACCAGTCCAAGAATACCTCAGATCAAATTGGGTAGCAACTGTTCTAAGGGTCCATAAAATAATCAGTGATTAGAGATTGGAAAATTCTCTTTTTATAAAAATTCTAAGCCTCTCCTATCTCTGAAAAAAGGTACATGAATCTGTCAATGCTGACACTGCAGAGGAAGTGTCCATACTGGACACTGCTTTCTCAGTGTGCTCCCTCACTCCCCAGCCACTCTGCTATCTAGAGACTAGTTCCCCATCAGGTCTGATTTACTTTGGAATAACAGTGGATAGCAGTGAGCAGATCCATAGCCACTATTCGGTGCAAGAGTGGCTTTGGAATATACTCACTGTCACAGGCAAGACCCACCCAACAGATACAGTGACCATAAATTTGAGTTGTTGAAAGGAGCCTGATGGAGAACTCTGAGAGGCTAGTTCTCCATCAGGTCCACCTTGACAATGGATGGCAGTGGAAGGCAATGGGTGGATTCCAGAGCCATTATCGGATTGAATATGGATCCACCCACTGCCATCATTCACAGGCAAAAAGGACCTCATAGCGAACTAGTCTGTCCTCATGGCGAAGTTCCCCATCAGGTTCCACCTGTAGCAATTGTACGTCCAAATATGGATGCGAACATCCATTTTACTAACAATCCTCCATCTTGGGTCATCCTTACTCCAAATCAGCTCCCCCCTCCCTTTCTGTTGAGTGACATGTGGTCTGTGTGTGTGCTGAGTTCAGGAGTGCACAGGGCACAGCTGGATACCCTTGATGGTTGTAAACCCAATTAGCTGATGCCAGGGTGTCTGTCCCACTCTTGCTCTGAATGCCCTGAAGCTGATCGTAAAGCTATAAACCCGTCAGTCACTGGACTTCAAAAGCATTCCGGGATAAAAGTAAAACCTATATCTCATCTGGAGGCCACTTTTTTATACACTTTCATAATTTCTCGTAAGAAATACGTACAAGCATATACATATATGTACAAAGCATATATTCAGAGAGGTCATTTTAATACAAGTCACCTGATACCTTACACCCCTAGATTACTTCTACTCGAGAGCAGAAAGCGATATCTCTTTAACCGTCACAGGCAGATATGTCATATCTGGTGTCTGGACGTTCAGAATATCATTCTGCATATTATCCTGCCAGTGGCTAGGCTGCTGCATGCACCTATGGAAGGTTATTGACCACGATATAAACTGCGAGGGATTTGGTCATAGCCCGAGTTCCTCGCCTAAACACCCTTCCCCAAATGAGGCGATTGGTTCTCTGCTTTAAGGGGACACCCTGCTGGGGGACTAGAAAACAGGCTGTCAGGCCTGAGAGAGGTAAGATGAAGAGATCTCCCTTTTAACATCAGGAACCAACTTTGGGAGAAAGGCACCCTTTTGCTCAGGACCCTTGAATCTGCTTAAACCAAGTACCCTGACAAGTATTCTACTTCTCTAAACTTCTGTTTTCGCTCTGTGTGTATGTGTGTATATATATATATATTGGCTACATCTTTTTCTGTAAATATTTTTATTGCACCATTTTGACCTTTTTAGTAATAAATCCTATTACCTGAAAAGTGTTGAACTGTTTCTAAAGCTCTTCAATGCAAACGAAGAATGCCTGCTACTGTGTTCTGCGCTACTGTGTGGTTTTAAACATCTGCATATGGAGAAGAGAGCAGGTGTGCAGGGTTAAATAGGGAACCCAGTTCAGTTAAGCCATAAAGGGGTTGGTCCAGCTCTGGTTCACACTATTGAGGTACGGGAAATGCTGCAAACCCTGTGCATTTCCTGAACCGCAATGCAAATGCACTATTTTGTGATCTGCTGCAGATGGCAATTTAAAGTTAACACCCCAAAAGCAGGCCGCAAACGCAGTGTTTTTCCTGCACTGGATTACATAGTACAACACGACCATGTGATCGTGTTCCAGTGCATTTCCCAAAATGCTGCAGGTACCTTTTTAGTGTGGATGCGGTGCAGTTTGAGCTATTCAAAATGAATGGGTGAGCTTATATCGAACCACAGAAAATTGCATGTGAATTGCACAGGAATGCGCTGCATTTTCTGTGTGATTCATATGTGGTTCCAAGTGTGAACCTAAGCTAAGGGAATGTAGGTTCAGTGGAAGTTAGGGAGCATTGTCTGGGAGGTAAAGAAGGGCTAGGGGAGGAAGGGGTGGAGCTGGGATGGCAGTGTCTGGTATATGTGGTCACCCAGATATGGGAGTTAAGCTAGACATTGGGTACTGGGGGAAGGGACAGGCTGTTGGGAGGAGCATGATGACATAGAATAGGCTGGGTAAGGCAAAATCAAGGGGGGGAAGGGAGTAGAGGGGATGGAAAGCAAAGCAAGGTCAAGCAGGGAACCCAATTCAGGCAATAAGGAGGGGGAGGCTAGTGACAAGGGATGCATTGAGTTACAGGTGGGTGTCAATTGTCACCAAATTACCTGCCATTTGGCCATTCTCTTCCCTTTACTCAAGGTCTTTTCATCCCCTCTCCTCCCACCCCCTTCAGTGTCCACACCCCACCAGCTCCTAATTTTACAGTCCTGCTCCAGAACTTCTTTTTGGCAGATTGCGCCCTATAGACTTAAATGGGGACATTTGAAAACCCATGACATGAGCGTTTTGTCGCACATTTTCTGCTCAAACAGCAGCTCTCTGCCCCTAATCTTGTTTGCCTAAACAAAAACACTTGAAGCTGTTCAACTCTTGTAATGCATTTCTAAAAATGTTCAAAAACGCAAATAAAAATGCCAGAAAATTGCTGCGCTCAAGTATGAATGTATGCTTAAAGCAAAAGTTCCAGTTGAATAAAAAAAATAAATATAAAAGTCTGCAGCTACAAAAACTGTAGCTGTTGACTTTAAAAATACAGACACTCACCTGTCCCTCGGTCCAGCGGTGTCCTAACCACGGCTGGTTTCACCGGCCGTCTTCTCTCCCTGCTGCCCGCATCTTCAGTGTGGGCCCCCGGCTGTAACAGCTTGTGGCTTCACAGCCAAGTGCCCACTGTGCATGTGTGAGTAGCGCTGCGCTTTCTGAATGGTCCCGTAGTGTTCTTGGACCTGCTATGTGTCCCAGAAGACTACGGGGATGGAAGAGGGAGGAAAACGTCCGCTTCCGAATACCTTAGGCCATCAAATTCAGTTACCCACTCCCCAAAGGTGCCAATCCTTAACGGGGAGCGGGGGACAAAGGCTTAAAGCGGAATTTCCCATTTTGGGTGGAGCTTCGCTTTAAAGTACACCTAGAAGAAATGTGGATTTTGCTATTGCTGATGCCAGTTGCCTGGCTGTTGTGATTATTATAATATACAGGATTTATATAGCGCCAACAGTTTGCGCAGCGCTTTACAAAATGAAGGTAGACATTACAGTTACAATACAATTTGGTGCAAGAGGAATCAGAGGGCCCTGCTCGTTAGAGCTTACAATCTAGGAGAGTGATGATCCCTTGTCTTTCACGCTTTCTCAGTTTCACAACGCAATAGAACCTGATACATTCACCACCCTAGACCTTCTTTCTGCTCTCTCTGCATTCTGGTGTGCAGGTGACTACATTCACCATCCTAGACCTTCTTTCTACTCTCTCTGCATTCTGGTGTGCAGGTCACTACATTCACCATCCTAGACCTCCTTTCTGCTCTCTCTGCATTCTGGTGTGCATGTGACTACGGGAATCTGATATTAAAAATAGATTTCTGGTGAATATACTCTAAATGTCTTAAATACATCTAACAATGTTTTAATAATACATAAAGGCATTTTCAAAAAATATTTACCTGGAGTTTGGACTTGATCTTGAAAGACCTAAAAAAGTACATGCACCGTATTTTTATATACATGTATAAATAATATCTGCAAGCGTACGCATAATTGAAGGACATTGCAGCCTCGCCCTGCATTTGTCAGCTGGTCGTAATAGTTTGAAGTGTTTGCAAGCTGCTTATAATAGTGATCTGTATTGAGAATGCTGACGGCTGCCAGGGGACAATATACATTGCTTCTGAGATGTCAGATAGGACATTTTTACTTTTTTTTTTTTCCCACCAGGTGTTTTTTCATTTTAGTAAATATGCATGCCCAACAGTGAAGAAATGGGTTTTCATATATTCATCATGTGGTACCAACTAGATTGTTGGTAAATTGTTGTGGTATTAGGCTTATAGGTCAGCCGGGACTGTTTAGGCAATTCTGTATGGAATCAGAAAAGCTAATGGGGTTGGTGTATTAAGCTGGAGAGTGCGACATTTGGTGCAGCTCTGTATAGACGCAAATCGGCTTCCAAGTTTTATTGTCAAAGCTTAACTGAACAAATTGAAAGGAAATTCAATTAGTAGGCCACATAAAATGACAGAACAGGGTCAGTGCATGCTGAAGCGCACAGTGCGCAAAACTTACCAGCTGTCTGCACAGTCAATGGTTAAAGACCTCCAGTCTCCATGTGGCCTTCAGATTTGCACAACAACAGTGTGTAGAGAGCTTTATGGAATGGGTTTCCATGGCCGAACAACTGCGTCCAAGCCTTACATCACCAAGTGCAATGCAAAGTGTTGGATGTGGTGTAAAGCATGCCACCACTGGACTCTAGAGCAGTGGAGACGTGTCTGGATTTGGTGGTTGCCAGGAGAACGGCACTGCATTGTGTCAAATGTAAAGTCTGATGGAGGGGGAATTATGGTATGGGGTTGTTTTTCAGGGGTTCGGCTTAACCCCCAAGTTTCAGTGAAGGGAACTCTTAAGGCATCAGCATACCAAGACATTTTGGACAATTTCATGTTCCCAGTTTCATGGGAACAGTTTGGGGATGGCCCCTTCCTGTTCCAACATGACTGCACACCAGTCACAAAGCAATGTCCATAAAGACACGGATGAGCGAGTTTGCGGTGGAAGAACTTGACTGGTCTGTACAGTCCGGACCTCAACCCGATAGAACATCTTTGGGATGAATTAGAGCAGAGACTGCAAGCCAGGCCTTCTCGTCCAACATCAGTGCCTGACCTCACCAATGTGCTTCTGGAAGAATGGTCAAACATTCCCATAGACACACTCCTAAACCTTGTGGACAGCCTTCCCAGAAGAGTTAAAGCGGTTATAGCTGCAAAGGGTGGGCCAACTCAGAATTGAATCCTACTGACTTTAAGACTGGGATGCCATTAACGTTCATGTGCGTGTAAAGGCAGGCATCCCAATACGTTTGGCAATGTAGCGTATGTGTGTGTGTATATGTATGTATGTGTGTATATATATATATATATATATATATATATATATATATATATATATACACACACACACACACACACACACACACACACACACACACACAGAGAGAGAGAGAGGGACTGTGTTGGGCAGACATTTACGTATTCCAATTCTATTTCACCACGAGAGGGAGCAGCTGTGCCTTTCCTGTTCCTTCTTTTTGCTAAGGTTTGTAGCGTGTGTAAAAAGATCTTTTTTCCTGCCTGGTTTATTTGACTGCACAACATAATGGTGCTTGTTCTTACAATTATACTGTATATATGATATGCTTCTATTTCCCTAGATTAACTTTCATTCAGCAGCATTTTCAACAGTTTAAGTACTACATATCTAAACATAAAGCCTATACTCGACTTTACTGTGCAAATTATTCAGCTTTTGCCAGTTGACTCATAAATCTTTATGTAAAATCATTTTAGCTGATTTGAATTCAGTGCTCTGTTGTTAATTCTGAAGGTCTCCTTGTGCAAGGAACAAATGTAACAGCTGACCCAATGTAAAATCTTTTTCAGACAATTCTTCCATTTTAATTCTGAGGGTTATCCACAATCTCTGTTCAGAGACTTTCTGCCCCCTATACAACACTATAAGCATTGATCTCAGGAATTTAGGTATTCAATAATTAAAAAAAAGACATGGAGCAAATATTTTTAAACCTCTTTGGTAATGAATATGTTTGCCCCAACCTCCTTCCCCATTATTTCAAGCATTTGAAAATCAATTCACAGCACAATGGAAGAAAACAAAACTATAATATATATAAATATATATATATATATATATATATATAAAGTTGGTATTTGTACAGTCATTTTTTTTTCAGTTGGGTTTGGCCTTTTAAAATAGGAGCCATTATAATGGGAGTTTTAAAAGTATTCTGCTAGCAGGCATCATTATGGGAAAAAGCTGTTGAAAATATATTGGGTAATGTTTGTGTTTTGAATGACTTCCTTCAGTACACAAGTGCACATTATTCTGGAAGACTCCGTTACTTGAGCTCTACCAAGCTGCTGCTAGAATTCTAAAATGATGTTTTATAACCTCAAACTAATGCAATAAAAAACTTTCAATTCCTTCTTTTATAGGGCCTTTCAATGCTTTTCCTTTCAAGTTGCTTTGCAGGGAAAAAAAAAAAAAAAAAACACCACAATTTTGGTATGTTCGACCTGGTGCTAGCCAGATGAAGTTATTTATTAAGAGGAATGTGCTAGAGGCCGATATACCTTACCAGCCATTAATCCTCCCACTGTGGGGCCTGAAGTGCATGGCAAGTGTCACAACTGCAGAAGCTTTACTTCTTTTGGAAAAACGTATTTTTCTCATTGTACTATTTAAAGTACGGTATATTGTAACCCAAGAACAAAAAATGTATTATTGCATCTTATCAGTCCTTGGAAGTGGTGGCTGAAATCCATCATCTTTTTATCATCTGTGCATTAAACTGAAATCTCAAAAATGTTATTACCCTTCCCAGCCATCTTCTGTCAACTCTAGACCCCCACTCCCCCATTTTATGAAGATGAGGAGGTGGAGGCTACTGTAGTCCAAATCAGAAGATCAGCCCATAGTAATAATGTTGGTACTGTATAGATACAGTAAAATGAATGCGTGAGTGAATGCTGTCACCCTAGAACAGTAAATGTGTTATTAGCAGAATCACCAAGTGAATGTAAAGGGAAAAAGAATGAGAAAATGAAATACAGGCATCACATTTAAAATGCCATCTATGGTCAAAATTTAAAATCATATATTCATTTCCAAATTTAATTTTAATTATTTCTATCCTCAACCTAGCAGCAACCAACCAGCAGACAGGCAACAATCGCAAAGTGAATTTAGTAAGCTTAGATTGGATTCTAGATGACTATTGTTTGTATCGCTATTACAATGCTGATATTTTACAATGAAAGTGTATGCTGTGACTGTAATTGCTTAACTCATTTATATAGCACTGACATATACGACACATTAGCCAGAACATATTTCAACATCATTCGTTACAATGATTGTAGCCAATTGCATTCATACTTGGAAATATAGAAGCATGGAAACTAGATTAACCACTTGCCACCCGAAGACTTTCCTTGAGTTGCAGTGGCTATACTGGGGCCATGGCTGCAGTGGAATCCGTAGAATTTGTAGTAAGGTTGTATTCAACTTTTCCATTGTCCCCTCCCGCCTATTGAGTGTTAGAATCAGCGATAGTATGTATGAAGAGTGGCCACACTGACTATAAAAATTCTAAAGAGGATGAGTGGGGCAAAGATTAATTTATAGGAAAGGTTGAGCAGGGAAGACCATGGAAAATCAACTTACAGGAAAGTTTGCATATAACTTTAGCTGCCCAATTTTTTGACATGCAGTTTCTGCCTATATAAGGTAACCTCTGCCTATCCCAGTTTTCCATCATATGCTCAGCTTAAAATAAACTGCTTTGTGACAGGTTTACTTTAAACAGCAGGTATTGTGTTGAGGGAGATTCCTGATTGATGCCACGTAGTGCAGTACGTATTTAGGGACCACCTTGTGCAGAGAATAAACATCTCTATTCAGTAAAACAATATTTTGTGGAAGGCAATGAGAAGGATTTATGTAACTATCTCACTTCTACAGCTTCCATCCTCCTGATCAGATATAGAAGGAGCAGCAGCACACTTAAATGACATGACAAGGGCAGAAAACACAGTGAGCAAAGTTTAATAATGTATGAATAGCACTACACTAATTTGCTTATAGTTGTTTTTTTTACATAGAAATACCTTTTATTTAAATTTTTTCAAGTGGTCTTGTGATCACTTTTTGTCTCAATACAGTTGTGGCTGTGATTCAACTGTACCTATATATGGTTTCTGTTGATCTTGTAATGGGGTTTAGTAACCAAATGGTAACTGACCATTGCAGTACCTGCCAAATAAAAAAAAAAAGGGGGGGGGGGTTGATGTCACTACAGGCAGAGCTTGCAGTGATAATGCTGAATACACTGCCGCTTCCTACACAATGCAACAATGCAGAGACATCCAAATCAGCTTTTAGGGTCCATACACTCTGGGCATAAAAAATACTGCTTATGTAGGTTTTTGGCATTTTTTTCCTTCAGCCTGTATAAGCAGTTCTAGGTTAATCTTTGTTCCTGCACATTCGGAAGTTTACAGGCTTATTTGGAGAGAAGCATTTTCAGGCAGAAAAAAATGCTTGACACACATAAACACCTAAGAACACATAAACATGGCATTTAGGAGCATTCAATGTTTTCCCGTGTACAAGGATTATAAAGAAAAATGAGCAGAGGGAAATGTTTAAAAAAAAAAAAAAACCACTCATAAAAGCAAATGCTCTTATACTCATACTCTTGCGCAACACAAACCACTGTGAGCATTTTTATGTCACTAGCGTGCATGGACCCTTAGTCTGTGGAGGACAAGTTGGACCCATCTTTTAGCATTGTCAGTCTTCAGTAGTGATGGGCTTGATATTCGAGTCGAACGTAAGTTCAACTTTAAAATCTGCAATTCCTGTGGCTGTTCGCCGACCCCACAATGCACTGCGCTCTGACAGTGCATTGTGATTGGCCAAAGCATTGCACCTGATATGTGGTCAGGTGCATTACTTTGGTCAAACACAGCACAATTGGTTGGAGCTAGTGGTGACATCACTGCTAGCTCCGCCCAAAAGTTTACATCTGACCAGCAACTGTCAGACCTGTCAGATGTGGCAAGTGCTTGGCAGGTGCGGACGGGTCGGTGGGCGTCTTTTTATTTTACATTTCAGCGAGTCGGCATTGTCATGACAATGCTGAACGTTGTGATTGATGATGGATTACATCGATGGAACCATTTTTTTTGCTTTTTTTTTCTAATAAAGGACTTATTAAAAACTTTTGTTTTTATTTACATTGTACACTTTTTTGGTGAATGATTAGGGGTACCCCATACTCATTCACAAAGGGGTCAGGATATGGGGGCCCCCTTGCTAAAGGAGGCTTCTAGAGTCTGATAAATCACCCCCCCGCAGACCCCAACAACCACAGCCCAGGGTTGTGGGGAAGAGGCCCTTGTCCCTATCAACATGTCCCATTCCCCCATGTTGAGGGAATGTGGCCTGATATGGGGGGGGGAACATTTGTTTGGCTGGTAGGAATATAGGGGGGACCCCATGCTTTTACCTAATTTTTTTAGAATGGGGGTTCCCCATAAAAGTCCTACCAGGACTAAAGGGCCTGGTAAGCCTTTTAGGGGGAACCCCACGTGGTTTAAAGAAATTTTTTTTACTTTACTGTGGGGTCCCTCCTAACCTAGCGACCAGTCCTAAAGGGTCTGGTATGGATAGGAGGGGCACACTGTTGTATTTTTGTTTTTTAAATGTTATTTTTTTTAAAAAAGGTCACCCCTGCTGCAGCAGGTTCTATACATTGTACAGATGTTTGACGTTCTCGGTCCAACTTTTGTTAAGTTCGAATGTTCAACCGTGCACCGAACCAGGGGGTGTTCGGCCCATCACTAGTCTTCAGAAAGAAGTGACCTAACAGGAGGAATATTGACAAATCAACAGCTGAGCTGAACAAGGAACAAAGGAGGGAGACATTTTTCAAATATGTGTAATGATTTTCTGAGGCCTAAATGATTAAATGCCAGAATATTGATTTAAGTCATGGACTCTACTCACTCAGCTCCCTGCCCCTGTCCGCACATGCAGCAGAGCCTAATTGGTTCCTAGTGGGGACTCTCCTTTTCTTAGTGTTGCTGTGCTGGGAATGATAGAAGCTGATATGGCAACAGATTCAGGTATTTGTTGTTTGCCTGCAAAAAAAACTGTGCTAAATGGTAATTTATGAATCTGCCAGGATTTCAACATACCTTTTAGGAATTTTACCTTTTAGCATTGAAATGAAAATGTAAAATAATTACTGGGACTTCTAACTGAACACTAATCAATGCTGCATTAAAGTGTTTCTTAAGAATCTTTTAATGAGACAGAGTAAATCCCTGACCTCTTCATTCAGCTCTTTATTAATTGTGGAATGTCTGAGACAATGATGAGAGCAGAGCGTCCTGCCACGGCCTTCTTTTAACTACAGTATTGGCTTTTGCTAATGACACAGGGAACAAGGACTGAGCTAAATCCACAGCAGCTGACTGCTTGACTGATGACTCCCTGTGGTTCAGTGACCTTGCCTGGGATCCCTTCCCCTGGCCTCTCCTCCGCCCATCCTTTGTCTAAATTAGATACTGTAGTGTAGAATGAATCGCAGTGGTTATACACTCGCCACTTCAACGTTTTTGCCAGAATTCCACACTTCCCTCTGCTTGGCACTGCTGTAATGATTTCTTTCACAACCCCAAGGCGCTCATAATTTAAACCTGTTAAATATGAGTAATTAGGCCATTACCACCTCTTCCAAATGTTTTGTTAATATAGATTTGGACAAGCTCATTTTTTAAAACTATTACCTGTTTATTAAGATGAATGCACTATAACGTGATTAAGCCTGCGTGTAATATTTTTTTTTTGTTTGTTATTTAGTGTGCTGATTGCATGACGTGAAGGATTCCAGTTGCATGTATGCTTCCAAAGACCGATTTTACTGGCTTCCCCTGGGGCTACACACCTCTTAGGTTATGCTGTTCCACATATTTTTTATAGTGGAACGCCAGTCCAAACGTTTTAGTTTTAAATAGGTTAGAACCTAGATTTTTAGGATTCCTTTTCAGAACATTTTCTTTTATTTCCTGTTCACGTGAAAATGTTGTCACTGGGACAGGAAGTTAAGGTAAATCTATCAAGTATACAACAGTAATAAGGCACTTTTTGGGGGGAGGAGGGGACAGGAACAAACAAAAAAACTCCCAGCTATTTCTCTTTGTTAACACTGGGGTATGCACCTCATTTTCTTTCCCATTGACAGCTTTGGTCAGTGGTCAATGTCACCACAATAGGGCTACAGATAGAAATAGAACACACAATTTTCGAACCATTTCCTCTTCCATCTAAAAATTACTGGGCTTTAGACTGCCTCCCCGTAACCTGAGGCAGGGCCTGCAAGTGATGGATATTAGGTCACATGAAGGGTACTTTTAATGCCTGAATTAAAAAATACATTTATGGATTTATTATTGATTACAGAGCTGCATCAATCTTTGTCTTTATATCTGCCCAGAGTTTAGCTTTAAAGAGGGTTTCCACTTACAGAATGCTTTCAGTATTGACACTTTTGCAGGTGATGTAGGACTGTATTTTGAGTTATCAGTATATTTCATTATATATGTATTCGTAAGTTTGGATTTAAATGCCATATTTCTACCCCATTTTTTTTCTGTTCTAAATACAATTGTATGCAACTGGTGAGGTCAAAAATCATGTAGTGGCACAGAGGGACGTATTTATCAAGCTCAACTGGAAAAAGAGTTATTGTAGGCCAGCAATGCTAAAAGATGGGCGGAACTTGTCCTCCACAGACTAAGCCACTTTTGATGTCTCTGTATGGTTTAGAAAGTGACAGTGTATGCAGCAATTACCCAAAATTTTGCTTCACTTTGATCATGGTTTTTTTCAGATCATTTGTAAGATTTAAATAAGGTTTAAATTTCAATCCATGTATGGGCTAGCTGGACGTACATATGTAGATCTAGTTGTACACAAGTTGATCTAGCAATCGACCTGTGTACAGCCAGCTGTTGGATTTTCCCCAAATGATCAGTGTCGCTGGCTGTCACGTTTCCGTTCACATCAATCCTGCTCTAGCTCCTACCTATTTGCTCTGAACCTAGGTAATAGTAAGCCTTTGCACCTGTGTGTTAACGTTCAAGCAACATGTCTCCACGTAGAAACCGGACCCCTATGATTCCTGTCGTGTTCGCTGACGTTTGAATACTCTCATATTTTGTGTGTCGTTTGATCCTGTCTTAGTTCTCAGTGTTTTTCCTCTGGCTGTGCAGTTATATTCCTTTGGTTTTTGTCCGTGGATTCCTTCATCCCCTGTTGTGTGTCCTTTTCAGCAATGTTTCTTATTGCCTACGGTTCTTTCCAGCTTTCTGCAGTAGGTTACCTTGTTACCTAGTATCCTGCGCACACCCCTTGTCCTTCAGTGTGCTGTTTGCATGAACTGTGCCCACACGGGTGTATTAAAGAGCTGCAACCTGGGGGCTGCCATGCAGTGCAACATCCGTACCTCCAGTGGCTCTGTTGAAGACCAGGTGGCTCCTTAGATCCTGCAACTCTCACACCACCGTTTGCGCGTGGTCACACTGCTCCTACATCTGGAAGGACCAGTATCCGGGTACACCTGTTTAGTTGTTGCCACTGGGCCCGTTAGTTCTTGCGTTACAATCCCAGATGGTCTTACCCCCTGAATGTGACACTGGCTATAGTTGACAACACTGATCATTGTATTCTGCCACCTGCAGAATACAATAGCTCAGTGGGAGTGATTCCCTCATCCATATCGAATATGTGGATGTGGGAATTGTTGGTTGAACAAAAAAAAAAAAAAAAATCATACATGGCCTTATCTTAGCCCCTTCATCTTTTTTTTATTACTGTGTCCCCACAGGGAAGAGTAACCTCTCTATTTATCCCAGTGACCATTGCTGCCAACATGAAAAGTTAAAGGAAACCCAAAAACATCCAAGCATTTGAATCTCTTGTAAGGCCACCATACTATTGCCTTCCCATTACCAGATTTGTCATTTGGATCACTTTATCCATCTATCATATGGCCCTGCGTTAAGATGAAGTCAAGGAGGCTGGTATGTTACCTTCCTCTAAGAATTATAGTTTCTACTAGAGTGATAGAAGAAAAAGGTGAACATTAAGATTGTGGTGAGGTGGTGCAAAAGAACACAAAAAGCCCACCTCTAAAGTAGTGACAATAATAGGTTTGATTCAGAAAGTAAACAAGGGATCCTACTAGTGCACTATATAATAAGATGAGTATTATAATTACGTTTTGCTTTTTTACAAAAGCAACAGCACAGCCCCCAAGTGATTACCATGAGTAATGGATACAACATGGTGTGTATAGTAGGGGTTATTGACCATTTTGAATAAACAGACCCCCAGTGGATTTCCCAATATGTCAACATAATCCATTCATCAAACTGTCAAAATCATTATCATCACCAGTCCGATTGGTTACCAGCGTGACTGCAAAATAAGTCAGTAGCTTTGTTTTACTTTCCATATGAATATCTGGAAACATAATAGATGAAAGTATCATACAGATTTTGCTAGAGAAAAAGCAAATCACAAATACAGTACACAAGTTAGCTAAAACTAGTATAGATACCATTGGTTAAGAACCATTGGTATATATTATAAATAATGATCACCTACCCAACACCAATTGTGATCAGTTGCTATTAGGAATTAGAAATAACTTTTTCTTGTATAGTCAGGGCTTTTTTTCACCGGGAACACAGTTCCAGCACCTACATCACTGAATGGCAAGGGATGGTGGGGTGTATCACTAATGTCATCACTAAATGTCCATTATTCCTCTCACACCAAACTTCCTGTCTTTACAAGATAAGGTATAATATATACTATACAATGGAAGGAAATTTACTTTATTAGTGAAAGTGTGCAGCTTTGCTGACACAGTAATCCTCATGTGACCTGAGCTCGCCCCCTGCGCAGACACAACAGTCTATCACATGAAGATGATCCAGCAGTCACATCCTTCTCAGGCTCCATGATCTCAGTGTGACACTTCCTTATTGCCATGCCTTACACTGCCCTGCAGCTGTCACAAGTGTGTGTATGTAAAAGATATAAATTACACATTAAAAATAATAACCGTTAAATGTGGACTTCTCTGATGAAATGTAATTAGCACTTTTTAGGTCATCGCACAGTGCTGCATGCTTCTTTAGTCCAGTCACCCTTTGTAGTTATTAAATTATTTTTGTTAGTTTTTTTCTTATAATAGGCAAACTGCATTTAAGGAAATATAAGCAAAACACAGAATTCACAAGTAGCTGAATCAAAAGGAAAACTGCATACTTCTGTCTGCATTTTGGCTGTGCTGTTTGGTAGGAGAGTTAAAGTTTGTATAAACCCTAACTGGACGACATTTAGATTGCTAGAGCAATGCATATTAAAAAAAAGCATTTTTAAAAAAATTAAAATACAGTTTTCACTTCTTTACCCTTTTCTTTTCATGCTGCTGATATCCTCCAGCCTCTTTTAGGCAGCCTATAGAGGAGTCTTTTTTTGTTGTTTGTTTTGGGGTTTTTTTGTTCAACAAGCGGGTTGAACAGAAAAAAATTGTGGATGGGGGAATCCTCCTGCTATCCCTTTGTATTGTGACAGAGGGTTTTTTTGCCCCGCTGTCAGAATACACTGATCAGTGCTGTCGGCCATAGCTGTCAGCTCTGATTGAACAGAAGTTTTCCAGCAGGGCGGCTGTACAACCACCCTGCCCATACATGGATTGAAATGCAATCCATGTATGGCTGGATTCAGACACTTGCTATCTACATTCATACATACTAGGGGGAGTACAACTGGGGGAATCAATGGTGGAGAAGGATCTGGGAGTTCTGGTAGATCACAAGCTTAATAATGGCATGCAATACCAAGCTGTGGTTTCTAAAGCAAGCAAAATCATCTCTTGTATTAAAAGAGGTATAGACTCCAGAGAGAGATATAACCTATTACCCCTGTAAAAATCATTAGTAACACCTCATCTGGAATATGCAGTTCAGTTTTGGGCACCAATTCACAAAAATAACATTGGGGAACTGGAGAAAGTACAGAGAAGGGCAACCAAACTGATAAGAGGCATGGAGGAGCTCAGCTATGAGGAAAGATTAGAGGAACTGAATTTATTCTCTCTTGAGAAGAGGAGATTATGGGGGATATGATCAACATGTATAAATACATCAGTGGTTCATATAGTGAACTCGGTGCAGAGCTATTCACCCTGAGGTCATCACAGAGGACAAGGGGACACTCTACGTGGATTGCTTTAAAAAAGGCCTGGATTCTTTCTTGGATACACATAATATAACTGGATACTAACATTTTATAGGTAAAGTTGATCCACGGAATATCCGGTTGCCTCTCAGGGGATCAGGAAGGATTTTTTTTTCCCCTGCAGGAGCAAACTGGATCATGCTTTGCTGGGTTTTTTTTGCCTTCCTCTGGATCAACTGTGGGTGTAGGATTGTGACGGTGCACGGCATCAGACCCCAGCCTTTCTCACCAACTCGTGACCAAAGGACCAGCCGATCTCGCACTGCTCTGTCACTTGCATAACAATGCCACTCTCAGCTGTGCCCTGCACAGAGATTTTCCAGCTTGTGGGACCACAATCTATGTGCCAGCAGCTTGAGAGCGATTGTTACTGGGTCAGGTTAATTACGCAATTAACCCTTCACACTGCCACCACCACCTTTTTACAGAGGAGGAAACTCACAAATCTTAGCAGTAACACTGTGATATTAGTATAAGCATCTGTAACACACACTGTCACCACAGACAGGGATATTCAGAGGATTATTAAATACAGTAGCACTCTTCAAGAGACAGAGATTTTTTAGTTTGCATTAAAAGCTTTAGAGACAGTTCAACACTTTTCAGAAAATATGATTTATTACTAAAAAGGTCAAAATGGTGCAATTAAAATATTTACAGAAAAATATGTAACAAGGATATAAAGAGAACAATAAAACAACAGAGAAATAAAAGAAAGAAGTTCAGAGGCAGAATACTTGCAAAAGTCATTGGTTTGAGCAGAGTCCAAGTGTTTGAACAAAAGGCTGCTTTGGCTCTCAAGTCTCTTCGATGGTTCCTGATGGATGTTAAAAGAGAGCTCTTTTTTCTCCAGGCTGTCAGTTTTTTTCTATCATCTCAAAGGGGTGTCTCCTGAGAACAAATGGCCAATCATCCAGTTTGGGGATGGGTGTTAGGCGGTAACCAAGGTTATGACCAAATCCCTTACAATTTCATACTAAGGTCAATAACCTTCGATAGGTACAGGTAGCATCCTAGCAACTGGCAGATTAATATTTAGAATTATATTCCAAATGCAAAGGTACCAAACATAGCATATCCTTGCCAATTTGGATAAAAGAAATTGCTTTCTACTCTCTTGTAGGTGCTAACATAGGGATGTAAGGTCTAATGTGACTCATATTAAAATGACCTATCCGAATATATACTTCATATTAATGTGCCCAGTTCCTGCTGAAGTTTATGAATTTGTATGAAAAATGACTCATGTGGAATGTACGTTTTATGGCACACTCTAGCTGTAATGGCCTAACAGGTCATGACTGACTGAGTTATTGTTTTACGATCGGGCAGAGGAAAGTGGTTTTCAAGTAGACTCCCTGGAACCAGACTAATTAGTGGTTTACAGCTATGGAGCTCATCTAGTTGTGTTTTAGATAAGAGGCCCTTTTGACCTCTGTTCACTTACAGCCTCACATTCCATTCAAAAGGGAGGAGGGAGGACAGGAGAGACAACATGGCTGCGACCTAACAAGATGGCTGTTCATGTACAGCATCCATGCTTCTATGGCGCATAATCATCACAAGGATTATAATTTTTTTTTTTTTTTATAATGGTTGAACTGGATGGACTTTTGTCATTTTTCAGGCAGACTAACTATGTAACTATGTAACATACACTCTCTCCAAACTCTGTTGCACATCATTGCTCAGTATTGGCTTACTGATAGAGGCAATGATGGACCATGTTTGCACAATGTGTATCTGTATATCTGCTTGTAGTCTCCACTAGGGGTATACGTGACAGGGTGACATCCGAGGGAACGGTGACATCCGAGGGAAGGGTGACTCTTGACACCTCATAGCAGGAACTGTCTGAACAAAGACCTTTATGGTGGGATCAACAGGTGTTACTTAATGAAAATTACATATTTCACATGATTAAAAACTTTTTTTGAGGTTGTATTAACATGCTAAAGCCTACACGAGGTTTTAGCGACTGGGTTTAGATCTACTTTAATGGTCCACATCAGTTATTTATAAGCTATAACATAAAATATTTACTTTTGACTCTATGTTTAGAACCATGCTAGTTATTCCAGATTATGTGAACTCCGCTTGCATGACCATGCATCATTCTTAAGCCAGTGTCTTTAGTCCAGGGAGTAAATGTTGAACCTGGATGATGCCTGAACAAAAGGCACTGGGTAGAAAGAAAAATGTTTGTTTTTTTTTTACTTTCCTAGTCTTCCTGAATTTGTCTTGTCAGTAATGTTACAGAAACTGGTGCAAATACTTGTCTGAATCGGGGTGCAAGTAGATCTAAAGGAAACTACCACCAGAAATGTGTTGGCACTGCTTTACTGAATTCCCCTCATAATTACTTACTAACCGCTAAAACCAATGGTCACTATTCCGTACTCTTGCTCTTGGATTTCTCCACTGCCTTTGACACAGTTGACCACCCCCTCCTCTTCAAAAAACTCTATTTACTAGGTTTCTGTGACTGTACTCTCCGTTGGTTTGAATCTAAACTATCTCACCGCACCTTCAGTGTCACAACTCTACTTTCTCCTCTCCTACTCCTCTTATTGTCGGGGTCCCCCAAGGTTCTGTCCTTGGACCTCTCCTATTCTCGATCTATACTTCTTCATTGGGTCAGCTGATAGCTTCCCATGGTATCCAATACCATTTCTATGCTGAAGATACAGAAATCTCTCTAATTCTCAGCTCACCCTATCAGTTTCCTCACGTATCACCGATTTACTAACCGACATATCAGTCTGGATGTCACACCACTTCCTAAAACTCAATCTATCCAAAACTGAGCTCATAATATTTCCTCCCCCACGTTCCTCTTCCCCTGATACCTCGGTCAGGATCAATAGCACCACTATCAACCCATCCCTGCATGCCAAGGTACTAGGGATAACCCTGGATTCTGAACTATCCTTTCAGGCCCACATCCAATCCCTGTCCAAATCATGCCGCCTCAACCTCCGCAACATCTCCAGAATATGCCCCTTTTTAACCAATGATACCACAAAGCTCCTAATTCACTCCCTGGTCATCTCTTGCCTCAACTACTGCAACTCCCTCCTCATTGGCTTACCTTTACATAGGCTATACCCTCTCCAGTCCATCATGAATACTGCTGCCAGGCTCATTCACCTTACCAACCGTTCAGTGTCTGCTACCCCTCTCTGCCAATCTCTCCACTGGCTTCCAGTCGCCCAATGAATAAAATTCAAAATACTAACAACAACTTACAAAGCCATCCAGAACTCTGCCCCCAGCTACATCACCAACCTGGTCTCAAAATACCAACCAAACCGCTCTCTTTGCTCCTCCCAAGACCTTCTGCTCTCTAGTTCCTGTGTCACCTTGTCCCATGCGCACCTCCAGGGCTTCTCATCCTATGGAACTCCCTACTCCAATCTGTCCGACTGTCTCCTAATCTATCCACCTTTAGATGATCCCTGAAAACCTCTCTCTTTAAAGAAGCCTATCCTGCTTCTACCTAGTAAACCACCATTTATTTCCTCCATCAGCTCATGCCCCACAGCTATTACCTTTTGTATCACTCAACCCCCTCCTCCTAGATTGTAAGCTCTAATCAGCAGGGCCCTCTGTTTCCTCTTGTACCAAACTGTAGTGTAACTTTAATGTCTACCTTCATTTTGTAAAGCTCAGCACAAACTGTTGGTGTTATATAAATCCTGTATAATAATAATAATGTTTTGGGGTGTCAAGTAATTTTTAGGCCTAAAATGTGCATTTTAACATGCATTACATCTTAAAGGATAAGCTTGCCTTCTGATAAAAAATAATAAATGCACATATATACTGAGAGGAAGCTTCAATGACCTACCAGAGTGCTCTACAGCACTGTAGTAGTTCATTGAGAACTACAAGCTGACAGCTGCTAAGGTTGTCAGGACTTGTAGTTTCTCATTCATTATGAATGAGTGACGCGGCCAGGCAGGCAGAGCCCCACTTTAGCCGTTTTTAAAAAGAATTTTCACAGCTAGTGGGAGGAGAAGATCCCCCACTAGCTGTCAAAGCGGGGGAGTGAAGGCCGGTCTATTCATAACATGTTTCACCCTGTTTTTCAAGGGGGGGATATAACAGTAAGGGAATTAAAGAAGTAATACAGATCTGTTTTCTACACATTGCTTTGCAAAAACAATCTACAATACCTGCTGCTAATCAGTTAGGGTCACAATACTCTATACACTCTGACTGTACAATCTCCTTTAGGTCTACCACCAGCTATAGAATGCAAGGGTCTGCCTAATTTGATACAAATTGAATGAATTGTTTAGGTGCATTCTCATATTACATAGTCATGGTAAATCTAAAGGAGATTATATGATCAGATTGTACAGTGTGCAGTTGTACAGTTTCTTTTTTTAAACACATTTTTAGTGCGTTTTCTGGTTGCCAGCATGCAGCTGTGAAATATGGGCATGTCAAACGCAACAAAAAACGTAGATGTGGTGCATTTCTGAGGTGGGTTCGATACATTCTTATTGGCTTACAATAGAAGGTTCCTTTTTAGAGCACGTTTTAAAAATTACAGCAAAAATGGAGTATGTAGGACTTTTCAAAATGCAGTTACATAGGAATAAAAAGGGGAATCATTTTATGTACTTTTGTTGTGCTGAAAAAGTGCATTTTAGCGAGGCAAAAAAGCACAGGAGTGTGAAAGGGGTCCAGGAGCCAAATAACACTATATGAAGTGACAGACATTTTACTGCATCATAAAATGTCTGTTACAGCAGGGACACACAGGAAACACTGCAACACAGCCTAGTGCTGCACTAAAATCCAGACATGCTGCACTTTATCGCAGCACACCAGGCCAAATCGCATTGCAATGTCATGCAGCACACTCTTATTCAAACTTACATTGACTGTCCGCTTTATTAGGTACACCGGTTCAATTGCTTGGTAACACAAATTGCTAATCTGCCAATCAAATAGCAGCAGCTCAATGCATTTAGGCATGTAGGCACAGTGAAGATGACTTACTGAAGTTCAAACCGAGCATCAGAATGGGGAAGAAAGGGGATTTAAGTGACTTTGAATGTGGCATGGTTGTTGGTTCCAAACAGGCTTGTTTGAGTATTTCAAAAACTTCTGATCTACTGGGATTTTCACACACAACCATCTTTAGGGTTTAGAGAGAATGGTCTGAAAAAAAGAAAATATCCAGTGAGCTGCAGTTGTGTGGACTAAAATGCCTTATTGATGTCAGACATCAGAGGTGAATGGGCAGATCGGGTTTGTTTTGACATTCAGATGGTAGGGTCAGAATTTGGGGTAAACAACATGAAAGCATGGATCCATCCTATCTTAGCAGCGGTTCAGGCTGGTGGTGGTGGTGTAATGGCGTAGGGGATCTTTTCTTGGCACTGGCAAGGTGTACCTAATAAAGTGGCCAGTGAGTTTATTGCTGGTAAAGGTTAACTTGTCTCTATAGCCAAAACCTTTTTTCCACAGTTTTGATGGGTAGGGAATGATTAAAACGCCTGACTAGTTATTTTTTGCTCTCTGTAGTATGGAGAAAATTCACTTCCTATCCTATAGATGCAACAGGAAGTTAATTATCCCCAGAACAAGTGTTACCATTTGAATATTTCTCCCTCATCTCTTGTATAGGGGAAAACGCACAACATATGGATTTATCGTCACTTTCATTTTTGGTGACAAGTAAAGTGAATCTCCACAATGGGTACTCAAACAGGGAAATAATCTTGACAAAAGGTCTAAGCCTTTCCAAATCTTAAAAAAAAATGTTTTACCCTAGAGAGACACCATAAAACCTTAAAACATTTACTGTGTCTTTATGCTAACAATTTTGTTTTCAGCACTGAATGATTTGGGTGTATGGTTCATGTTTAGCCAGAGCCATGGCATAATATCCCACCCCTCAATGGCTGATCATGTGGCCAAATGCCTAGGAAACTAGGATTTAAGTAGCCTAGATGGCCAGTATATAGTATTTACCTGCATATGAGTGGATTTAGTTTTCAAACTAGTTCAAAAAGTTCCTTCTCTAATCCTGAAAGCAAGGAATAGTAGATCCTTGACGTGTAATTCACTGTGTATAGACCCCATTGGCACCATTCACCCAGGATCACTGTACAAATCCCTCCTTCCAAGGTTGCATTTACCAAAGTGGCAGCCAAAGTTATTACTATAGTAGACACAAGGTTGAACCTGATGTGCTATCCCTGCCCCTTCTTTCCAAAGACAGTGGCCCATAGTAGGCAGCTAGCTTGCTAAGAATAAAAAGTGCAGTTCTTTAAGATGACCAAAAAAAAAAAAAAAAAAAAAGATTCAAGATGATAATATATTACCCGAGAAAGAGGCAACAATACATTGTAAATACAAGCCAGCATTTCTTTGTTTCTCTTGGACTCTGTAGACCTCAAGAATGAAATACCTGTCTCATGGCCAAAAGACTAATCCTTTGATAATACATACATCATTACTGTCATGTATCATGTCCTGTGTGCAGGAAAACAATGCTGAGTGCTTTATCTTACAGCTTGAGCTGTTTTCAATGGCTCCAAACTGTATGTTTCACAGCCGTGTCCAGGGAGCGCTCATGTGTCTGCTTAAAATTCTTTTCCATTCCTTGTTGTGACTCCAACATCCTTCCCAGGGAGTTTTAGCATATCCAAGCAGGATTGTCTGGGGGAAGAAAAATGCGGGTCAGGCAGGATGAACAGAGACATACATCCATCAGGCATGACAGAGGACACACAAAAATGGTTCTGTCCTTCTCATTAGATATTGTTTTTGGCAAGGGCCATTGCAGTAATGTATTTGTTGTATACTCACATTTTTACATGTATACAAATAAATCAACCAGCATGAAATCCTTGTCAATGGAAAACAAAAAAAGTTAAAAATGAAGCATATTAAGAATCAATAAACCTTTCTTTCAAAAGAGTGGTAAAATGTAGCTGAAGCATTTTTTTTTTTTGTTTCGGATAAAAACATTAAACCCACGCTTAGGTCTTTACTGCTGTGTGTCCCCGCTGCATACAGTAGATTTATTCTCTCTGTCCTGGTGCCTGAAAGTGAGGGAAGATCTAAAATTGAGTTGTCCTGAACAGGAATGGAGGGTAAATCTTCTGATAGAGACAATAGTCTAAGAGGGGATTTTCCTGTGGAGAGATCTCCCCTCACTTCCTAGTGTGTCTCAAGATAGGAAGTGAAAATATTTTTTTCCAATAGAAAAAGACAGCAAAAAAAATTACAAGGGTTTTAACAATTCCTTGATATGTTCTATAGTGATGTAGAAGTCAGGAGGATGGAACCACACCCTGCAGCAGAAGCCAGCTGACACTTTGCCGATCGGGCATATTTCCAACATGCCCGTTTGAGAGAAGTCGGACAGGCTGCTGCACACACTGGCCGAATGTCGGCCGGTATCTGTTGAACTGGCTGACATTCGGCCCATGTGTACCAGCCTTTAGTTTATTTTAGCTTGCAGGCCACAGTGTTTCAGAATAACTACAAAAGCAAGCTGCTACTTTGCCACTTTTTTGACAAAAAACAAAACGTTATATATAATACCATTACCAACAAAATCAGCAATATATTATTGCCTTACAAACGCCAGAAGTGATTTTTTTCCTACATATCAGACTGATGCTATAGCTGATATTTTTTTCTTTTTTTTTTTTTTTTTTTACACAAAAGGAAGATCCTAAAGGTCTCCAGGGAATCTTATCCACAACAGGAATGACATGCAAAGTATGTGGAAATGTAGTGAAAATAGCTGTAAATTGTGTGAATGTGTTAATCTCTGCTCAGCTGACATCTTTGAATGATTAACTAGAAGATTTCTGTTTCTAGTAGTAGTTTCCAGGGTCTTGCTCAAAGATGGTGACATTTAAAACGGCTTGTCTGATGAATCCTCCCTGACAGTTTAAATTGCTCAGACATTCACGTTTCAAATTTGGTTCCTTAGGCTTCTTTTTTTTGCTTTTTTGTTATGGCTTGATCTAACTTAGTGGAAAATTAATGATAATTAAAAGCATATCTAAGCCCTAAAACAAACATATATTACAGTCTACCAGTTCAAGATCTGTGGCTGCGTTTGTTTTCTTCTTTCAGACTTTTTCCCTTTTTACTTGGTAATCCTACCAAATACCATTTCAGTCTTTGCAGGTGACACCAAGCTATGCAGTGGAATAACCCACTGGCTTCCACTAGCCCAACATATAAAATTCAAAATACAAACCACAACATACTAAGCCATCCACAACACTGCCCCTAGCTATATCAATAACCTCATCCACAGATATTGTCCAAATTGCCCGCTCCGCTCGCCTCCAGGATTTCCCCAGAGCCTCCCCTATCCTCTGGACCTCCCTACCCCGGTATGTCTGGTCAGCCCCCACCCTGTCTGCCTTTAGGCCTACCCCACCTCCACCTAAGAACTGTACTTGAACCATCTCCATCAGATCATCCCCTGCAGTTATCACCTTCCCCTTCCTTTAGATTGTAAGATCCAGAGAAAGAGCCATCATATTACCCTGGTACAAATCATTAGTAAGACCTCATCTGGAATATGCAGTTAAATTTTGGGCACCAATTCACAAAAAGAACATTGGGGAACTGGAGAAAGTACAGAGAAGGGCAACCAAACTGATAAGAGGCATGGAGAAGCTCAGCTATGAGGAGGAAAGATTAAAGGAATTTAATTTATTCTCTCTTGAGAAGAGGAGGTAAAGGGGGGATATGATCAACATGTATAAATACATCAGTGGTTCTTATAGTGAACTCTGTGATGACCTCAGGGTGAATAATTTTACACCGAGGACAAGGGGGCACTCTTTATGTCTAAAGGAAAAGAGATTTAATCTCCAAATAAGGAAAGGTTTCTTCACAGTAAGAGCTGTGAAAATGTGGAATATACTTCCTAACCAGCTCAGTAGATTGCTTTAGAAAAGGCCTGGATTCTTTATTGGATACACAGACTATAACTGGATATTAACTTTTATAGCTAACGTTGATCCAGGGAATATCTGACTGCTTTTTGGCGGATCAGGAAGGAATTTTTTTCCCCTGCAGGAGCAAATTGGGTCATGCTTTGCTTGGTTTTTTTTCTCTTACTCTGGATCAACTGTGGGTATAGAATTATAAATAGTGTTTTTTTTTCTTTTTTAGTCCTCATGCACACTGAACATTTTTACAGCTGCTGTTTTTGGCTTTTGGTGTTTTTTTCTACAGCCAGTAAACTCCCCATCATGTTATCTTATGTGTCCATGCACACATAGACTGTAATTGTTTTTTGGCAGGGATGTTTTTTGGCTGGAAAAAACCCTAGAACTAGTGGGTTTCTACATGAGTTTTTTTTAGCTGTAAAAATGCTCTAAAGCTGAAAAATGTGGCAAACCTGTGTTTTTGGAAGGTTTTTGAGCAAAAAACATTTTTTTCTTTTGGTAAAAAATAACGCAACAAGCGCAAAATGCTGCTAAACGCTAATGCTAAACCACTGAAAAACTCAAGTTTTTAACGTGACTTTACACAGCTAACGTTACCAGCGTTATTAAAACGCCTCGTGTACATGGAGCTGTATGGTTGAACTAGATGGACGTTTGTCTTTTTTCAGCCAGACTAACTCTGTAACATACTTCCTGTCCAGGGGCGGACTGGTACCTTTTTCATAGGCTTTTCTGAGTTTGGGCAAGGACACAGGGGCCCCACGATCCTCTATTGCCCAGGGGCCCCATGAGTTCTCAGTCCTCCCCTGTTCCTGTCCCTTTATGGCTACACTCATTCCTCCATTGTATCATTGTATAAAAGAAACCATAGTTGTCACACGGGCTGGACCTTTGCCCTTGTACATCCCCATTACATAGTAGACTGATGGGACTAGTGGTTATAAAAGAAAGATGGGAATATTTGTGCTTTTGTTTTCAGCCTACACAAAATGACAAAAACATTGCATTTCTGGCAAGATCTGGTATTTTCTGTACTTACCAAAAATGTTCTTAGCCTGAAAAAAAAGACGACTAATGCAGCCACCAAAATTTAATGAATGGTAAGCTGCAGTATAGATCATTTTTCATTTTTGTATTAGATATGCTTTAAGCCTGATATAGTTATGATTGTATTGATTTTTTTTAGAACATGTACACACATTCTGTAAATACATGCACCCAGATTGTGAGGCTGGATTGTATATGTCACCTAGGTGTCCTCTAAGTTTCTCACATGCACATGGTGAGGGTTTCCAGGGATTATGGCTGTGTAGAAAACAAACGTTTTCTCAGAATCTTCTAAGTTCTGCTTTATTGCTGGATTCTGCTAGAAGGCAGAGGCTCTGAAGCTTTGGGTGGTATGAAGCCTCCATTCCTAGGTCCATATATTACCTGGTAGCCAGGCCTCATTATGTATGTGAGCAGACTAATGCCCATGGCTCTCCTGGTGTCTGCTGTTGGAGATTGCTACTTACAAAAAGACTGAGTGCTGATAGAACACTAAAAAAGGTTGAAGTGCTACCTGTTTGTTTTGAGGAACCCTATTAGTCAAGAACTGACCCAAGTTTAGGTCATGGCTTGGACAAGCACACATTTTGTTTGTTTTATACTATGGGCTTGCTGTGTAAAGCCTTCCTGCATTGAAAAATTTTTGTTTGCTAAGAAAAAAAATACAAGACAATTCTTCTTGGACTGTTCCTGGGGCTTGTGCACGGTTTACTACTGCAAATACTATTGAACATTTATCCCTTACAATAGATAAAAATCTTTCTGCTCTTCCAAACTTAGTATCTACTTCAATAATCTCTTTAAAATTCTCACAGCAGAGTCTTGTAGTGAAGATTTTTTGCTTTACGCAAGTCGAAATTTCATGCAGCTGATGGGGCATGAAAATAACCTTTTATCAGTATTGTGTTTGGAAGTTACGTGCAGCAGTCAGATCTATGCCACCCATGTGCATGTTCTGCCCACCCTGATGCCAATAATAGTCTTCAAGAAGACTGAGCTCTGCAGCACTAATTTGTACTCTGGTACTTGCTGAGCAAAAGTGGAAAGAAAGGTCAACAGCTGTAGTCCCTGCAGGGCCTCTCTCTCACTTTCTCTGCTCAGTCTGTTATCTATTTTAGTACTTTTTATCTCCTCTACCACCATTAGGTCAACTGAAAAAATAAAAATGGTTCTGCTAACTAGTAGCCCAAAGGAAAAAAGCTGAAAACACCACAAATAAGTTCTGCTGTCCCTGGCTCCCTAGTGACCAGCAGAGTTAAGGCTCAGACTACTATGTGGCTTGCCCATTTATAAAAGGTTTCTTTGAAGCAAAGTGAAATTGATTGTCCTGTAAAAAGGACTACTGAAAGGGTGGAATAACATTTTGCTACACAAACCCTTTAAACTATAGAATGTGACTGACATTAAAAAGCCTAATGAGAAAATGGAGCGTGTTGCATTGTAAGGAGAAGAAGATCAATATTAGGCAATCATTGATGCATTGTTTGTGGAGAATACTGGGGGAGTGATGAGGATAATCTGTGCAATTTCCATAAATATAAAGGCTCACCATAAACAATCTGATCCCACCCAATTAATGTTTGGAAGAGGCTATATGACTAACCCTAGGAGGTGTTGGAAAACAATTCTAATGTCAGAATCACTCACTAGAAGTGTGTCAGCGAATGTGTCACCTGACCAATCCTGGGAAGGAACGTGTTCATGACTAGGGATGTGCTCAGGCATCCTCCAAACTCATCTCTAATCTAGCTGAACTATCAAATTGACCCTTTTTTATTCCAATCAGCTGTGGGCTGGGTCAATTCCACCCCACAGCACACCTACACAAAAAAGGGCAGGATGCTGGTGATATCCATGCCCTTAGATGGGCACATTTAGGCCCATGTTAAGTCAATCACATTTGTTTACATTTGCTGCGGGAGGGGGGGGGGGTAATTGACCTGGCTCACAGCTGATTTGATTTAATAAACTACATTCTGATAGTCTGGATAGAGATGAGTTCAGATGATGCCCAAGTCAGATGGAACAGCCACAGACATATCTTTTTACCAATATTTCTCAAAAAGACTCCTGACCATTCAAGACTTTCCTAAAGTAGCTCCTGTACTACATTGTAAGGTCACACTCCCTTTCCAATTGCTGAAATGCTGCATTGAAAAAACAAAAATCAGTAATGGAAAAAATCTATATAACATACCATCCCCACTGGTTTCCTTAGTGTAGGGTCACTGCACTATCCTCACGACCAGTGAAAATTGAGGTACTCAGCAATCTCCAAAAATTCACCTGAAGGATGTCACCCTCACCTTTAAACCATGGGTATCAATCCCCTTCCCACAGTTGTTTTTCATTTATGTTTTTAAGTGTTTCAGCTGGGGGTAGATGAACCACAATTAAAAAAAGTGCACCTTGTTATTTAGTTCCATTTTCCTTTTCCTGCAGGAAAACACATTAAAGCGATTTTTTTTTAAACTAAAATAATATATAATACAATAGGTTCGCACAGAGCAGCCACAAACCTCTTTTTCTTGGGTATCCCACTGGCACACTCCACTCCTCCTCTCCGGTGAATGCCCCCATAGAAAGCCACTCTCTCTGGGGTCACTCGTGCGGGCTCAATCCTGAGGCTTGGCCCACCCCTGCTCCCTCATCACAGAATGTGATTGCCAATGGCTCCCGCTGCCATTGATTTGCCTTATGAGGCAGAAGAAAGCCACTGCACAGTGCAGTACAGAAGTTTTTTTTTTTTACCTTAATGCATAGAATGCATTAAGATGAAAAACCTTCGTGTTACTAAACTCAGGACCCTGCATTCACTATATGTGGTCTCCCACAGTACACAGAACATGGAAGTGCAATTATTTTAGTAAATATAAACTGCTAAATACCTTTTCTCATCAGCGGTTAGAGCAGTCTTGTGACTTCTATTGTGTCCAGCAGAACATTGGTTACAGCTTGTAGGAAGAGTTTTCATTCTGCTCTAGGAGGATGCAAAACCCCTGACCTCTGTCTGGACAGTGCTGATTGGCCCTGTACTGATCACATGCACTCTCCCAAGAAGAAAAAACTCTCTAGCAATACACACTAAACTGAGCTTTTGCAGAGTGTCTCTACACCATATGTCTCAAGATAAGAGGGGGACCCTGGAAGAAGGAGCGGATCAGAGAAGTCAGGATCAAACAGCCTTTTTACACAATGCAGAGGATTAACCCCTTAGGTTCCACAGTAGGTATAACAAGCATGCTTTACTGCATATAAAGACTGATTTTACTGTTGTGGGTTTAGTAACACTTTAAGGCTTTAGAACCACTTTAATTTTACTGCATGAAAATGCATTTCAAGTAAAAAACCCATTCTTTCCTATGTGAAAGACTTACATCTATGCACTGTATTTTATGGTGTTTCTGTTTTGCTTTCCTCTAAACCAACCTTTTGGAGTTGATATTAGGTTGAATTGATAAATATGGATCATCTTCAACCTTGTTAGCTATGTAACTAAAGATCTGTGTGTCACCAACATAGTTTTCTGTTCCTTGGCAAAAGATTCATTCTAAAGTCTTATACAAGTAGAGAAGTCCCTTTAAACCAAAAGTGGATTGCTCCACAGTTGGCGCATACCTTCTAGTTGGCACACAGAAAACAAGGATAAGAACTGGCATGCGAGCTGTATTAAAGCTGGTATGTACATCCCTGTAGAAAACATATTTAGGCATGGCAATACACCCTTGTTTTACCATGAAAGGACAATGTCGACTTGAGCACACGAGAGAATGCATTCCACACCATCAAAAGAGGTGGAAAAAAAAAGAACATCAAAGCATTTTGTGCTGCTTCTATGGACTCATCCCTGGCTGGACTACTCAGAAAGCAAGGAAAGAGGCCAGAAAAGATCTGTTCGTGTCATGCCAAAGCATGGGAATGTCATTCCAGAGCCAGGCATTTGGGTCTTCTAGTAGCTTGTGCCACCAGATGGTCCAACACTCAACTGAATAGAGTGACAGTCAGACGGCTGATAACCCCATCTGTGCTGGACCCATGTTATTCTGCCAATCTACGGCCCATATTATCTCCCAGTCTACAACATAAAACTTGGAATGGTGCTATGTCTGTTTCTGTGGAGCAAGAATATATATTATGGCTAGGATATTTTGTGCTGCAAAAATGTAATTAAACTATTCTTGATACAGTTTTTAAGTAATAAAATAGAGCCTGATTTTCTAAAATTGAAAATAACATCAAGTGTATTACTGCTTAGCAGTATCAGAAACTGCATTTAACAAATACTTTTGTAAGTTATAAGTGTATACACAGCCAAAAGGTTTAATTTATTTAATTTTATAATGCCATTACGTATTAGTGAACTGGCCCAACTAAACCAATAGTAAATTCAAGGAGGAACTACTGCATGTGGATTTATTTTTATATTGATCCACTTATCCAGCCAATTTACTTATTGATTAATTGGTGAAAGGGTGTTTCCTTACTGTTAATGTAGTTTTCAGCATTTTTTTTTTTAAACTGAATTACACTGACTATTCAGCACTCTGTGTTTATAAAGCTTGGTGATATGCTGTAATTCCCATAGTTGCTTAGGCTATTGCCTAAACAAGGTTTTAAGTATGAAGAAAGGCTCCTGTTTGACAGTCCAATAAGATACTAAATCCAGTTATTATGGGATGTGCAAACCGCAAAGTAAACCAAAATTTCCTCTACGTGCTCTAAACGCCAGTTCACATATGCTGATTGGATGCAATGAAATTAATTGTAGATGTGGCAAATCAATGGCAAAATCCTAAATGCTTTTATTTTAATTGAAAACATGTTTTCAGAAATCTGCATAGAAGCTGCACCGGCTTTCAACACTCCTGTGCCTGGATACTGAATATCATTATTCAATAAGCCCATGCTTAGGAATAATTTAGGATGACAATGTAGAATTAATCTGATCACTGACAGACTTGGCAGCACCCTGTAACTTGATCTAGTTTGTGAATTCCTTAGCATGTGTTTATCATGGTACTAGATTCACTTTATAGGTATTTAAAGCTGGAAACCCAACTAAAGATAATGTGAAGGCAAGGGGATAGCAAAACAGATCAGCTGCAAATATCAATAAGAGACCTTGTGTTAAAGAAAAATGGTCTACATTTGTACGAATAATACGAGCCACAAGCAGTGGTAGAAGCAGGAGTAGTCTATTAAGGTACACAGGATTACATAGCTGTCACCACTAACCTCTCTTCCTGAAAATTCTAATTAGACCTGTGTAATTTTTCAACCTGCGTAGCTATGTAACTAGTTGTCTGGCTGTCCTACTGATCTGTTGGCTTCAAAACTGTAATTCACTGATCAGGAACAGGTATGGAGATTAGAATGTCACTGAATATTGACTTGACTTTTTGCATGCTTGTTCCAGGACCGTGATGCAGAGAATATTAAAGCCCTTTGAAAGCCTACGTACAGTGGGGATCGAAAGTTTGGGCACCCCAGCTAAAAACTTGTATTAATGTGCATAAAGAAGCCAAGGAAAGATGGAAAAATCTCCAAAAGGCATCAAATTACAGATTAGACATTCTTATAATATGTCAACAAAAGTTAGATTTTATTTCCATCATTTACACTTTCAAAATAACAGAAAACAAAAAAATGGCGTCTGCAAAAGTTTGGGCACCCTGCAGAGTTAATATCTTGTACTGCCCCCTTTGGCAAGTATCACAGCTTGTAAACGCTTTTTGTAGCCAGCCAAGAGTCTTTCAATTCTTGTTTGAGGTATCTTTGCCCATTCTTCCTTACAAAAACTTCCAGTTCTTTGAGATTTCTGGGCTGTCTGTCACGCACTGCTCTTTTAAGGTCTACCCATAGATTTTCAATTATGTTGAGGTCAGGAGATTGTGAAGGCCATGGCAAAACCTTCAGTTTACGCCTCTTGATGTAATCCCCCGTGGATTTCAAGGTGTGTTTAGGATCATTATCCATTTGTAGAAGCCATCCTCTCTTTAACTTCAGCTTTTTCACAGATGACATCAAGTTACCATCCAAAATTTGCTGAAATTTTATTGAATCCATTTTTCCTTCTACTCGTGAGATGTTCCCTGTGCCATTGGCTGCAACACAACCCCAAAGCATGATTGATCCAACCCCATGCTTAACAGTTGGACAGAGGTTCTTTTCATTAAATTCTGTGCCCCTTCTTCTCCAAACGTACCTTTGCTCATTCCGGCCAAAAAGTTCAATTTTAACCTCATCGGTCCACAGAACTTGTTTCCAAAATGCATCAGGCTTGTCTATATGTTTATTTGCAAAGTTCAAACGATGATTTTTGTGGTGAGGACGTAGAAGAGGTTTTCTTCTGATGACTCTTCCATGAAGACCATATTTGTGCAAGTATCTCTTTATAGTGGAATAGTGTACCACAACTCCAGTGTCTGCCAGATCTTTCTGGAGGGATCGTGCAGTCAAACGTGGGTTTTGAATTGTTTTTCTCACAATCCTGCGAGCTGTTCTGTCTGATATTTTCTTGGTCTTCCAGATCTTGCTTTAACTTCCACTGTTCCTGATGACTGCCATTTCTTAATTACATTCCGAACAGAGGATATTGACATCTGAAAAAGCTTTGCTATCTTCTTATAGCCTTCTCCAGCTTTGTGAGCGTCAACTATTTTCAGTTTCAGTTTTCTAGACAACTGCTTAGAAGAACCCATGGTGCTGATTGTTGGGGCAAGGTCAGATGAGTCTGGGCATTTAAAACCTTTGAGATTGACATCAACTGGTCTTCCCAGACGATGATTGAGAACAATCCATGACACTGGCAGGTCTCAGCTTGGCAAAGGGGGCAGTGCATGCTATAAATTCTGCAGGGTGCCCAAACTTTTGCAGACGCCATTTTTTTGTTTTCTGTTATTTTGAAAGTGTAAATGATGGAAATAAAATCTAACTTTTGTTGACATATTATAAGAATGTCTAATCTGTAATTTGATGCCTTTTGGAGATTTTTCCATCTTTCCTTGGCTTCTTTATGCACATTAATACAAATTTTTAGCTGGGGTGCCCAAACTTTCGATCCCCACTGTATATATCTCACAGGGTAAATATATCAACCTTAATTGCACCTGTAAAACTGATACCTTTTCAGAAGAAGACAGTGCTCAGACCTCTGGCAGCTGGTCATGTAATCTCTGTCAAATGGATTTATGGTCTGACATTCGGGTAGAGCTGGCTAAACAATTATCTTCTTTGGCAAATACCATGTACCCAATGACCCTGATCACCAGCCACTGGTGGAAATCCCAAAGCACCTGTTTTAGCAAAGGTACTTTACAGCTACTCTGTTTTATGAACCACATTTATTGCCACAGTTATAACTTTTATTTAGCAAAAGGGTCAATTTTATTCACCCCAGTTGAATATGGACACCCCTCCACCTTAGTTCAGGGGATCCAGCTGAAAAGTACTGTTAATACTACAGCTTAAAATACAAACAGAGTATTGTTAACCCACTTACAACACTATGCCCATTTATATATAGTCAGGGCAGGTGGGCCTTAACCCCCAGCCATCACACATACTGTACAGTGCCTCCAGAACTGTGATTGAACTGTCAGCAGCAGCTCATGATCACATTGGTAGGATGGGCCTGTGATGATCTCAGCACTGTGCAGCCAATTACAGTGTAGAAAGATCAATAGCCCCTCCTACCAGGCCTCACCGCCCATTTAGAGTGCTGGCTGGAGCTGGCATAAAGGGGCACACAGTACAAAGACAGGGCATTTTTAATGCTACATCATACAATACAAAGTACGGATGTGCCCATACTGAGTATTTTCACAAGTACCAGTGAAAATGCTCCTAATACCTGAAACAGATACTTTGCGGTGCAATTTGTGTCAATGCAAAAATGTATGGCTGCTAATTTCACCGTAAAGAATAGGATGCAATTTGAAAAGGAAACTGCATGCAGTTAACCAACTGCTCCTGTGTGAATACATCCCCACATGCCGTTCTCTCCCACTCTCTGCTCAGCATGGGATCAGTGCAGGGTGGTCTTCTGCACCATTCCTGTGTGAACTCGGGCTTTGACAAGAAAGTGGGGAAACAACATGTGATTTGGACAGGAATTGCATTCTTTTTCAAACTGCTTGCTAGTCTTTGTGGGTTTTTTTTGATTCCATACATTTTGTTTCAACAGAAATCACACCGCAAAGTGTCGGTACTTGGTATCAGCGAGTACTTGTCCCCTCCAATCAAAAATGGGTGTTGCTGCATCCCTAGTACAAAACCATATTAGTTAATTTTGTGCTTCCAACCTGGCCACATCTTGGGGCATGCCTTTTCCTGTTCCAGCATGATTGAGCCCTTTTTCACATTGATCCAGATCTACAAAATACATTGCTTGATGAGTTTGGAGAGTGGAAACCTGAGTGACTTGTACAGAATTCTTGACCTCAACCATGGGCTGGAACATCAGTTCGAGTCGGGTTTTCTTGCCCAACGTGTGTACCTAATATCACAAATGCAGTTTTGGCTGAATATGCACAAATTCTCACAAACACACTCCAAAATCTTGATAATATCCTTCCAAAAGTACTAGAAGGTGTTATAGCTGCAAAGGAGAAGAGGGATATTCCTCATAGTTGCACCCATAGGTTTGGAATGGGATGTCCAAAAAAGTCATAATGGTGTGATGTCATCTGTCCACAAGCTCTTCACCATATTGTGTACATACCTTCCCTATTTTTTATCTGAAAATCATAACAACAGATAATTAAATATTATACATACTGCATAGAATTAGGGGGTATACAGTATTGTGAATGGATACAAAATTAGGTGTCCGCTTTCATTTTCAGGCAATCCAACAGTATTCGGGTTCTGCAAGAAAATGGGGGGGTATACTCTTAATTTGCTTATTGACTAGGTGCCACATCCTCAAATATTGGACATTTTCATGCAATCTCTTCAAGAAAATCTAACAGGACTTTAATGGTACCACCACAATTGTAAAATATATATAACAAAATTCTTGATTTTCACCTGTTAAAACAATATATTAAAATACATATCAATTGCACATCTTGTTAACATTGCAATTTATATAGTTCATATAAAGAGGACACCCCTGTTGTTCATGAGTGAATCCCGCAATTGATTACAGGCAAAAAAAATGACAGATAATATTTTTGCATTCAGTGCATTTCACAGGACAATACCTAATTTTTCAGAAAAGAAAAATATTCTATCTGGAATGACATCAATATGATGCTAAACCTCAAAGGAGGGGGAACACTCGCACAGGGATGAAAGTTCAGCAGATAGTTCTTTAGAGAATATATTCTCTCTCATATACTCCATTCTATGATCTAGGAGTCATCATGAATTCCTTTTGCCTGGATCCAGGTTTGTGGCTTAGCATCTAGATCCACCCACCCATGAAGGTGTTTTCACTGTGTTAGTTTTAATATACACACCCAAAGGTTTCCATTTTTTTTTTTTTTACATTTCTTCAGTTACTTCCTGGTTTCCATGCCTAGGCAAATGTCATTCATTGCAGGAGTTTTCAGGAGAGTGAGAGGGGTTTCTCAGCTATACACATGCTCCTGCATGCATGCATGAGCGAAGGACAGATGGATTCCACATGAATCATCTACCCTTTCTCAAGATAGCTACGGGCAGAAATGCTTGAATCCAACACCACTTTCTCTTTTCACTGAAAATAAAATCTAGAAGACCAATCCTACTAAAACTATTTCAGATTTCTCTGCCACAGATTTGGCCATATAAATATGTATTTAATGGCACACTTTTGAATTTCTCATGGTGCACAGCGAAAGATTCCACGACTGCACATAGCACCGTTTCACTATATTTTCCTTTACACCCAGTTATCCCATTGGATAACAACTGCATGGGAAAGTTTAAATTAAAAAATTAAAATCATTTATGAACTAAATTAAATTAATTTTGGTGATTGGTTAGCAGCAAATCTAGAACCTCAATGACTGGGTCCATATTAACCATTTGGCCTCCTGAGGATTTACCCCCCTTCATGATCAGGCCATTTTTTGTGTTACGGCGCTGCATTATTTTAACTGACAATTGTGTGGTCATGCAACATTGCACCCAAATGAAATTTATGTCCTTTTTTCCCCACAAATTGACTTTCTTTTGGAGATATTTGATTGCCTGTGCAGTTTTTATTTTTTGCTCTATAAGTAAAAAAAGACTGACAATTTAGAGAAAAAAAACTATATTTTGGACTTTTTGCTATTAAACATGTCCAGTAAAAAAATAAAAAAAATCAAATATCATAAATTTAGGCCAAAATGTATTTTGCTACATGTCTTTGCTAAAAAAAAAATATCAATACGTGTACACTAGTGTGCAATCATGCACACAGAGATGGATGCAAACCTCCATTTTGGCAAAGGCCTCCATCTTTATCATTTTCTACTCCCAAATCAGCTTCCCTCATCCCCCCTCCCTCTCTGTTGAGTGACATGTGGTCTGTATAATGCAGAGGTCACAGGCAATCAGGCTCAGCGGGAGAGCTCCAGGGCTATAAAATCCCAACCTAGCTGGTGCCAGATGTCTGTTAGCTTATCAATCTGGGATATCGTAAAGCCATAAACCAAGTCCTTCACTGAGCTCAAAGACATTCCAGATAAACCGTGAACCAGACATCACATTCAACATCCACTTTCCCCTATGATTACATATCTTGGAATATGAAAGACTTACATAAAAACCAGGCATATATTCAGACCGGTCACTTTAATACAAGTCGTCTGATATATTACACCCCCTAGCTGACACAAACAGGAGAGCAGAAAATGATATCTCCTTAACCATCCCAGCAGGTATGTCATATTTCATATCTAGATGTTCAGCAGATGATTCGGCGTATTAATCTACCCGTGGATAGAATGTTACATGTACCTAGGAAAAGTTATTGACCATAGTATAATTTGTGAGGGATTTAGTCAAAGCCTGAGCTCCCTGCCTACAATACCCCTCCCCAAATGTGGCGATTGGTTCTCTGCTTTAAGGAGACACCCTGCTGAGTTCCTAGAAAAAGGCTGTTATGTTTAAAGCTAAGCTAAGCTGAGTTGAGCTAAATTGAAGATTCTCCCTTTTAACATCGGAACTAACTTTAGGAGATAAGGCACCCTTTTGGCTCAGGAAACTTGATCTGCTTAAACCAGGACTTTTCGCAAGTACTTTATCTCTCCAAATTCCTTTCTGTTATCTCTTTGCTGTGTTATTGCTCTCTGTGTATATATATATATATATATATATATATATGCTACATCTTTTTCTGTAAATATTTTTATTGCACCCTTTTGACCTTTTCGTAATAAATCTTGCTTTCTGAAAGTGTTGACATGTTTCTAAAGCTCTTTAATGCAAACTAAGAACCCCTGTCTCTGAAGAGCGCTACTGTGTGTTTTAAAACGTCTGCATACATCTGTCTGCGGTGACATTGTGTGACAGCGTGGTTTTAGATTGGCTAGTCCTTCAGTCACGAGTTTACGGGAAAGTTATAGTTTTTACAAATGGCAGTATAGATAATGGGATTTTCTTTTTTTTCTACTAGTAATGACAGCGATCAACGACTTTTAGCAGGACTGCGGCAGACATTCTGACACTGGGGGGAACTAACTTGTTGTCACTGACACCCCAGTGACACCAATACAGTGATCAATGCAAAAAAAAAGCACTGACACTGTACTAATGACACTGGGCAGGAAGGGGTTAATGTTAGGGGCGATTTAAAAGGGTTAATTGTGTGCTGGGAGTGTTTTACTAGGGAGCAGGGGGGGGTGTTCTTCACTGTAATCACACTGATTGGGATGGCTGTACTGTGCACAGCCATCCCGAGCAGTGTGTTCAAGCTGACAGTCAAACAATCTTCCTCCCCATTGGAGATGCTTGGTAATCACCGGGCGCCGGCGGGTAATTACCAGCCGGTACCCAGTGATTGACATCCACACGCGCCCACTACCCGGAAATGCAGAATGATGTATATATACACGTTATTCTGCGCACAGGTGCCGCCCTGTAGCAGTATATCTGCTATAGGGCAGTCCTTAAGCAGTTAAACAATCAGAGAGAGAGAGAGATAGGACAGTGAAAGTGACAGGAAAGGTAACTGCTTACATAAGCACCCCTGTCTGCAGCTGCCATGACACGGACCCAAAGCATCACGGGATTGCCTTGTTAAGGCAGACAGACATTCTAACTCCTAGTCATTTTCTCTGTCATTTACCTAATTGTTTGAAGCATGTCTAAATTTTGACTTCAGGTCCTTTTTAAAAACATGGCTATACATTTACCTCTACAAAATATATGTGACTTTTCTTTGAACAAATAAAATAAATAAATTAAAATAGGATAAACTAAAATAGTACCAACACAAAACATCAAACCATAAAAAAAAAAATAAAAAAAAAAAATGTCCAAAATCCCACCGTGTCCAAAAACAATTCAAAATATAAAAATCAAAAATTCAAAATTATAACAAAAATAATCCCCACAGGTGTAAAGTAAAAACTTAAACTTTTTCTTCTTCTTTCATCACCAAAACCTTCTTAACCACATGCCGCCCAGCCACCGCATATAAACGGTGGCAGGGCGGCGCTCGTAGGCAAAAGCACGTTTTAAAACGTGTGCCTACAAAACAGGCAGGGGGCGCGCGCGAGGCACGCGCCCGCCCTACCTGTCCCACGGGTGTCAGCAGCGGGTCACGGCCAGTTTTTACCGGCCGTTTTCCCGCGATGAGCGGTAAACACTGAAACAGAGCAGGGCTGCATTGTTTACACACAGCCTGCTCTGTGACAGTTCGCCGCCAAGCTGCAGAGGGAGAATACAGTTTCTCTCCCTCGATCAGCTCCCCCCTCCCTCCCCCGTCCAGCACACACCCCCGCCCCCTTAGTAAAACACTCCCCTCACACAGTGAACACTAAAAATGTTAACCCCTTCCTCCCCAGTGACATTAATACAGTTTCAGTGTTTTTTTTTCACTGATCACTGTATTGGTGTCACTGGGGATGTCAGTGACCCCAAGTCAGCTCCCCCCCAGTGTCAAAATGTCCGCCTCAGTCCCGCCATAAGTCGCTGGTCGCCGTCATATGTCGCTGATTGCCGCCATATGTCGCTGATCGGCGCCATTATTAGTATAAATAAAAAATTTTCACCCTTCTGAAAAAGTCAAAGGAAGTGACGAAACGCGTCAGAGACACGTGACGTCAGACACATCGACGTTGACCGGAAGTGCGATCGCGGCCATCTTGGAAGTGGGAACATGCGGCTAGTGTTTCCCTGAACCTGTCCATGTGTGTACTTCTTGTGAGGAGGAGCTGTTACCATCCGAATTTTTTATGTGAGTTACCAATAAAGAAGAATATCTTTTATACTGTGACTGGTTTTCTGGAGGAAGGTGGAGGAAGTGGCCCTAGTCTTTGGAGAAAATTGATGTGAGGAGAAAGTAACCCAGAGTGGGATTGTGCCCTGCTGTTTCTGCTATAGGGTAATTACCCATCCATATAAGAGTTGGAGAGTGGTGATCTGGGCTTTTTTGGCTATCACTTTTTTATATATAGGGTGTGGTGATATACACTGGCAGTGTTATTTGTGGAGTGGTTTTCACACATTGTATTTCATATCCTATGTGAATGTGTTTTCACTTATATTGACATTCACCTATCTGTATGTGTTTAGACACTCGTTTAGAGTATACACATTTATTTAATATTTTGCATGCTGCACAGTGAGTGGCACGTGTGTTTTGTATCTTTTAAGGTATGACACTATGTCGAGTTTTTTTCTTTTTTTGAGGTGTATGAACATCAGGATTTGCGGGTATTAAGAAGGTTTTGGTGATGAAAGAAGAAGAAAAAGTTTAAGTTTTTACTTTACACCTGTGGGGATTATTTTTGTTATAATTTTGAATTTTTCATTTTTATATTTTGAATTGTTTTTGGACACGGTGGGATTTTGGACATTTTCTATTTTTTTTTATTTTTTTTTATTTTTTATGGTTTGATGTTTTGTGTTGGTACTATTTTAGTTTATCCTATTTTAATTTATTTAATTTGTTCAAAGAAAAGTCACATATATTTTGTCTAGCTGGCCTTCAAGGGTGGAGGTAGATTACTTTTCTGGGATATTATAGGGTTAAGTGTTGTTATATAGAATTACAAATATACATTTACCTCTGTCTCACACAATTTACCCTCTCTTCTAGTAGTCCTAATCGGAATGTGATTCATAAAATGTAATGCTGCACAAAAGGATTAAAATGGCAAGGAAACAAATAAAACTATATAATTAATGTGCATTGTTTGATATGCCCCCCAGACACTGGCTTATTTTAATAAGGAACAGATTTTTGGAGCAATTACTAACATTGTTTCTCAGGGCCAAAAGGTTCACAGCGAGAATTCGCGTTGAGAATTGCTTTGCAAGCACGTAATCCAGGCAGCAGAACATTCAGCTGTGATGTGAGTTAAAAGTTGGAAAATTGTCATTAGCTCAAGCTATGGTTTTGGATTTTTGTACAAGAAACCTTTTGCTTCTCAATGGATCAAGGGACACTGCAGGTGTTTTGATGGACAAATAGTTTCTAAGGTGAACTAGAACAGATTTCATGTTCTCTCTTTAAAATATTTTAAGAGAAATTATTATTTTAAAAATGTTTTACAGATTTATAACTGATAGAGTATACTTGTTGCAAGGCAGTATAATAAGAAGGAATCGGTGATAAGTCTTACCTGTTGGTACAGTGAATATCTCCTAAATGTGTACAATTTAGGAGATATTCTGATGTGCAGCAGTCGGTGACATCACCGTCACATGCAAACTGTGCTTTGAATGGACTGCACACTCGAGTATGCCATCCATTAAGAGTGCTGTGCCGCAACTGTGACTCCTGCATGTATGAGCAGGAGTGATGCCATTCAAAAGGCTGGAGCCCACAAACCCGGAAGGAACACCGGGTAAAGGTGGAATCCCTGTCAGTGGTGAGAGCATGCCTGGAGGGAGCCTTTTTATGGGCAAGTCTGTCATAACATGCTAGTATGTGGTGCACAGTATGACATTAACATCTAGGGGGGCAATTTTTTTCCCTTTTTACAGCTTACAACCGCTTTAAGATTTGTTTTAGCCTTGGTCATGAAGGGGTTATATAATGGCATGGGTATTTTACATTAGGAATCAGCCAAAATATAAAGTCATTTAGGTAAAAAATATTTTTATCTTATTAACTCTTCCCCTAATGTCCAGAGGAAGGTCCATCCATTGTCTATTATTTTGTTCTAGCTGGGAAATCAGAGGACAAACATTATTGGAAATATATGTACGCAAAGGCAATTGGAACACAACTGCAATATATTTGAAGGAATGTGTAATCTGAAGTTGCGAGCGTGGGTAAATCACCTGAACAGCCACTGGATGAAAAGGGAAAAAGACCCCCAACTGACCCGGAAGCCTGAATAGTTACCAAAATTCTCAATCATATTCAGCAGACAGTGCAAGGACTCATTGGGGTCCCCCTATTTATATCAGAGTGTCATCCTTGTAGAGTGAAAGACACTCTTCCAAGGTAAGGCCCATTTTATCTAGTGAATTACAGATGTGGATGGCTAGGGAGATAAGGGCACCTTTAGGTGCAACCTGAAAACCCATCTCTTCAGGGAAGCCTACCCCACCCTCACCTAACAGCCGATCTCCTCCACTCCTCCTACCACTCCATCCCCCACAGCCACTTCCTCCTGTACCACTTTCCCCTCCCTCCTAGATTGTAAGCTCGAAAGAGCAGGGCCCTCGAACCCCTTGTGTATTGTTTTGTTACTGTATTGTCTCATGTTCTGTCCCCCACTATAATGTACAGCGCTGAGCAAACCTTTCTGGCCCTATATAAATACTGTATAATAATAATAAGGGACACCCTTGTTAAGTAATCCAGAGGATAGCAAAGGGATCAGAGTTATGATTTTTCACCCATACCCTCTTCACCAGATCAGTGTAAAGTCGCTATCAAAACCTTTGCAGGTATCAAAGAACACTATCACTCTTGTGTGAGGATAGTGGAGAGTGTGAAATATTTCAGCGGATGTTCACCCTAGTTACTACCTGGGAAAAAAAAAAAAAGCCCTTTGGTCATTACTCAGATGCGTGAGCACCTTGTTAATTCTATTAACCAAGACCTTCACTAGGATCTTGAGCATAATCTGACCTCACTAGCTGGGCCAGGAGGCGACCCGCTTTCCCATGTTCAGAAGTTTTTTGGGTTGTATGTAGCATTTTCTTTTTAGTAAGGTCTGAGAAATGGAGTTCATAAGATGTTCATATGTTCATGAAACCAGTCAGCATGGGTGGCTGGTGAGGGGATGTTGGCATAGCTATGTTCCACATGAAGCATAGCTGATTCTATTTCCTCAGTAAGCATGCGGCTATTTTTACGCAATATTCCCATAATAGACAGAAATGTACCTCTTGGAGACATACAATGTGGGGTTTGTATTTCTTAAGAAAGGAAAATACCAGGGACCATTTGTGGGCAAATGATTATCTTTGTAGTACGCACTCCCATGTGCAGTTTCACCCATAATGCTTCAGCCCCATCACACTCTCTCTCAACTAGGTCCCGTTTCACAATCGCTCTGAGATCACTTCTCACATAGAGACAGACTCCGCCACCTTTCTTATTTACCCTGTCTCTCTGAAAGAGAACATAGCCAGGAATATTAATGGCCCAGTTGTGAACAATTAAGCCAAGATTCAGCAATACCAATGAAATCATAGTTCTCTTCATGCACCAAAGCTTCCAACTCACCTATTTTGCTTGGCAGACTTCTGGCATTAGTGAACAAACACTTTAATCCATTGATACCTTGTACACACGTATTTTGCATATTTTTTATTTTCATACAAATGGTACCAATTCCAATGGTTGTCTGTAACATGGGCACCTTCTTATCATCTGCCATAGCCCTCCCCCCATCTTTCCAATCATGGCTGTCACAGTGCATTGTGGGTGAACATACAAACAGCCGATGTTCCACTCGAACATTGAGCCCAACACTACAGCCCAGATAGTTTAATTTACTTTTCTTGGTTAACACTCTGATGGTTTGCTTGGTCTGTGTTTTTGGCTCTGTGTGTGGCTATCGAGCATGGTGTTCCCATAAAACTCTGGAGGTGATTTATTCAGCTTGAGGAGAGAGTGAACAGGAGGATTTTATCCCAAGTGTGTACTGACCTTTTATCTGAAAAGGGGTCAATAAATATTGGTGAGTGAGACCCGTGGTGGTGGTGTTGGTGGGGGTTTGAAGCATGGAAGGTAATTTTGAGAGAAAGCACTGAGCACGAGTCACTTTAAGGATTATTGTTTGCAATGATTATATGTTGACTTAGTCAATTTATGGACTACTTGCAATATTTGTGTGTTGTAACCAGCACTTTATCGACTATTTGTATATGTATGTTGGCACATATTTGAGCACTGTATGCATTTTGTTATATATGCTCCTTTTTGTTGATGGTTCACATTAGGTGTTTTTTTTTTTTTTAAAGATTGTGTGCTTAATGAATCGTCCTATGTAGCAAAACAGACAGTTTGAATTGAATTAAGGTAGTAGATAAGTGTTTCCTCCTTTGCTTTGTATTTAGTTAATATGGTGTGTTAACATGCACATGTGTTAAGCTGGCCATAGATGAAGTGATTTTCTTTCCTGCAACCCTAGGTTGCAGTCAGTGTTGATGGGGGAAGCCCTCCTGTAGAGCCAATGTGCTCTTCCGGTGAATGGGCGGGGGGAGTTATCCGTGCCGGGAGAACACAGTGATTACTGCTAGTGGTTATAATAGCCACTAGCAATAATCACATGTTAAATATGACAGGCTTGGTCAATGAACTTTGGTAAACTCAGCCTGTCCATACACTGTTCGAATCTCGGCCAGTCCCTGCTAAACTGGCCAAAATTTGAACCATCCATGGCCGGCGTTAGAGCAGCAGCTATCCATAGAGAACCTTGCTTCTATATGGTTTATAGCAAGTTTTTCACAAATTACACTATTTGTGCTGGTGTTCACCCTAATGTCAATTCAATGTTGTTTAAGAGTGGAAAAAAATCTTGTGAAAATGTAATAAACAAAAACTTGATTTAAAAAAAAAATAAAAAATTGACTATGTCCTCAACATGTTTTTTTTTCCCATCAGGGACAGAGTTGTCTTTTTTTGCATTTGGGCAATGTAGTTAGTTTATGTGCAAGTTGTGCTTTGTGGAGATCCCTCTAATGACTAGAGATGCCAGTCCAACCACCATCCCAAGTAACATAGAATCCTGTGTTACAGCAGTCATGCTGATAAAAAGAATAGGCCTGTTTCTGACTGGCTCCACTTCAAGGTCCAGAGTCTATTAAGTGGGTCTCACCCATTTTTCCATAGGCCATGTGATTATCTTATAAATGGGTATTTTCTTCCCTACATTGCTGGAAGTAAACCAGTGTGAACAAGCTCAGAATAGTTCCAAAGCTTTGACATAAGTCGGGTGTATCTATCTTTCCATCATGAAGTGACTCAGAGCATGCCACTGAAAATCATGGCAGATGTTTGCTTTGATGTGGTACTTGTATTAGAATTCGAGACTTGTATTGTGTAAGCTGGGGTTCAAACAAAAGCTGCAAGGTAAGGAGGAAAGGCAAACCTAGAGACAAATTCTTTTCTTCATATTCATTTGATAAATATATTTTATCAACAGTCTAGTTGTCAAAGTTGGCAAAGCAAAATAACACTATAAGACTGCTGGTACATAAGGAGTCTATTTGGTTAAAATGGGTTTTAATAATCTGGGTATATAACAATGTTGATAAATGCAGAGTTTATTTAATTAAAATGTTATATATTAATTAGTGAAAGCCTGATGATGACCTAACAGGAGAATAACAATCTTGATTCTGAAGGAGCCTCTACTGAAGAAGTTTTTATCCTGCCAGTGTAGACCTCTTCTATTGAAAATACTAGTTCTCTGGCTGTCATACTCATCCAATAGCTTCTAAGTTACTGACTTGGAACAAATATGTAGCGTTGGAGTTTTGACCTTACTGTAATCTGGAAAATGCTCACAGACCAGAAGAGTCAATGTCTAAAACATAGGAAAAGCCAAATAACTGGCATTTTAAGAAGCAGGTCTGCAACTACATTTTTGTGTGTCATTACAGGTTTACTTTAACTAGAATAGGTATATATGGTGCTGCAATGTAGTAAAGTGACATCTAGCATTTGCTATGCCTATCGCGTAATAGGCTACAGCATACCTCCCAGATTTATAGGATGGAAAAAGGGATACAGCTTTGCAAACAGTTTTTAAGCAAAGATCCCTACCACACCTCTAGTTACGCAAGTAATATTCCTACCATGCTCATATAAACCCAAATATACATGCCCTGGGGCACGTGAAACCTTAACACAAACATAACAGACAAAATCCATGCAGATAGGATGCCTGTTGGAATTTGGAAATCATATGCCTGTTGGAATTTGGAAATCATATGCCCGCCTTGTTATACCATGTTTCAGGTTACACCCATATTAAGTTTTTAGGGAAAAGAGTAAAAGATGGTATTAAGCACCATCTCCAAACTGCCCTTTTTTTTTAATTTAGCACAGTTGTCTCCAGGCCCAGGATTGTTTACAAAAGTTACTATAAGTCCCATCTGGATTCTTCGTAGATGGGACATTTTAGAGTGCTGTTGATCCCTCCTCCCTCACTGCTCTGTAGTTCAGCAGCACGTCCTGCCTGAAGTCTATACTTCCATACATACTTTTTTTTTTTTCACAAGCAGTAGACTGTCTATAAGCTCAAGATCCAGTACAGAAAGAAAGAAAGAATGAGTGCTTTGATATTATACTGCCCACCCAAAAATCTGTTTTATTCTAACATTTCCTTGTCAATGACATATCACCCCTGTGCTACAACCTAGAGGGTCCTTTGAAACCTTTGTATTCTGTTGTGGTGCATTACAGTTTACGGGTGTTAATTCATTCCTTAATGACAAGTCAATGCACCATAAGCTGAATTCATTCCAAATGAATGGCACAACTGTGTGTTGCAGATACTTATACAGCACTGACAATTAACACAGTGCTTTACATATATATTGTACATTCACATCAGTCCCTGCCCTCCAGGAGCTTACAATCTAAGGTCCCTAAACGCACATTCTAATTTACACATACTAGGGCTGATTTAAGACAGGAGTCAACTGACCTAATAGCATGTCTTTGGAGTGTGGCAGGAAAAACACGCAGGCACAGGTAGAGCATGCAAACTCCATGCAGGTAGTTGTATGTTTGGGATTTGAACCAATACCCCTAGTGCTGGCAGGTGGAAGTTCTAATCAAGTAGCCACTATGTAATGCACATTTACCATGCGCTACTGCAACACATTGGTCTGAAGGAACCCCCTAAATATTAGTATTAACTAGTGTAAAAGGCGATTATTTTCTTAACAGTAGGTGGTATATTTAAATATTTTGGGTGGAATGTTACTGAAAGCAGCAATCACAGAGTTTGCATGCTTGTGCATGACACTGTAGAGGATGTGTTTATTCTGCTGGGCTAGTTTATCTCACGGAAAGATAACAGCACCATATGCCATGTTATTCTATTGAATTGATTCATGGCTTCCTTGGACATTATGATAAATCTGTTACATAATGAGGGGATCAAGTCTGCAAAGATAAGCGGAGTTATTAAATTATATTTTAACACCACTGCTTCTTAGGCACTTTTTTTTTTTTGCTTGAGTGCTGATAAAAGGCATGCATGGGTGTCATCTTAAAATAAACCTATACCTACATCTGTGACATATGAATGTTATGTAAGGTTGTTTTTATTTGTAGTAACAGTTAAGTTTTCAAGACAAAATTTCAGGGTAATACAACACACACACAAAGTTACCTGGCATGACTAAATATGGCCACGTATCCATATAAGAATAGTGATATCACCAGCATCCCCCAGCAATAAATCGCAATTTTGATGTTCAGATGGAGAGAGGTTCAGAGACACCCAAACTCATTTCTATTTTGAACCAGCTTTTTGATCGAATTAACACTGTAGAGGATGTGTTTATTCTGCTGGGCTAGTTTATCTCATGGAAAGATAACAGCACCATATGCCATGTTATTCTATTGAATTGATTCATGGCTTCCTTGGACATTATGATAAATCTGTTATATAATGAGGGGATCAAGTCTGCAAAGATAAGCTGAGTTATTAAATTATATTTTAACACCACTGCTTCTTAGACACTCATCTCTATTCTGAGCCAGCTTTTTGATTGAATTAACATTGGCCCATGCATTACGATTTGGCACATTTACCTGTAGTCTTGTCAGGGGGGCATGTGACAGGGTGACAACATAGGAACACAATTAGAAGACATTTGTCATCGCATAGCAGGAAGTACCTGAGCAACAACCTTCATGGAAGGATCAAAACGCATGGTTTTAATAAAAAGGTACATAATTTAAGAAATTGAATCCTTTGAAAATACATTGACATGTTAAAGCTTGCATGAGCTTTAGCGATCAGATTTAGATTTACATAGGAGTACATGGTGAGGAACTTGGAATATCATAAGTGCAGTGGATACGTTGAAACATAAAGGGGAGTCGATCACCAAAAAAATCTCTCTTATGCTTGGTACACACCATCAGTTTTTTTCATTCAACCCAGTGGCTGAGGAAAAAAAAACAAAAAAACTTTAGAGCCCGGGAGGAGCTCACTGTACTAACTATCAGATGTTAGTACAGCGACCTCCCTGCTGAGCTATTGTGTTCTGACAGGGGGACAACCCCCCACCACCAGAACACACCAGTTATTGATGGCAGCCATTGGCTGCCAGCACTGATCAGATGCTGGTTTTCCAGCATGCCTATTCGACAGATGCCTGCCAGGCGGGTGTATGAACAGGCCAAATGACAGATGATTTGTATTGATCCAGCTGACACAGGCCAATATTTGGCCTTTGTGCTCTTGTGTGTATGGGGCTTTATAGGCCACTGGTGAATAAAGTAATCTCCAACTTGCAGGCTGAATACAAGGTCCAGGTCAATGAAGTATGGTGTATGTAGCTTCTTTAAAAATAATATAATTGCCAAAGAAGTAGTAATTAGCCTTTAACAACAAGCAATAGCAACTTACATCAAAAACTCCTGAGACAGGTTTTTTGGATGAGTGAAAAAGTTAGTGTAATTTGTGAAGCAGGCCATAAACCACCTGAAAGCAATGCATACACAGGGATCAGACTGTTTAGAGGTACTTCTAGGAGGCTACAAGGTTACATTCACATAGATGGCCAGAGGCAGATAGTTTGTTGTGTTCAGAGGCAGCTAAATGCCTAGTGACACCACTAGGGACACCATAATTTGTAAGGTCAGCTCCATGTGAATAGAAATGGGATATTGCAGCAAGAGAGTGCAGGTTATAGCTTTCTAGAAGAGCACAATAGCAATTAGTACAGGTTTTCTTAACCAGTCCAATTACTCATTCTGCCTTATAGCAGCTGGCCAGTGGTGCACCTAGAGTTATGGAGATAGTTGCTTGATTTAAAAAAGAAAACAAAAGTCATATTGGGTGACTGTCTATTGTTTAATTAAAATGGAACTCCAGTGCCACGGTTCAATGCATAGGTTTACTTCCAAATTATTCCAAGTTTGCCTGGCCGTTCTTGTTACAAACATAAAACTCTGTCAGGAAGGTTGTGCTGCTACTTTCTGGTTTAGCTCCCTACTCAATGAACAGGTGATCATGTTGATATATTGTCCATTGAGCAGGCTAGCACTGGAGAGGTGACATAAGAAGTGTCTTTTGTCTGCCTGGCTGTGGAATGTGGCAGAAGCACAGAAGTCAAAAAATTTTCTGTGCTGATTTACAAATACCTTGGCAGGTAACACCGTTAGCCTATTTGTATTTTAACAATCCCTTTAGCTAGGTGCCCAGAGTTTTTTATTTTGAATCCTCCACATCTGTCAGATCTGAGACTTTCCCGCACTGGCTTCCCAAGGACAACAATGCATTTAACAAAGCAAAAATGAATTGACTAGAACAAGGTTCTCACTCAGTGATTTGTTTACAATGGAATGATCAAACGCAAGCTGTGATGCCTCTTAATTGAAGGGTCACAATGCCATTTACACCTGATAATTTTCTTTTTCACACCATTAATACAAATGTTACTTTGTAACCTGGAAAATAATCCTATCAGCAAGTACCTGCAGTCTAAACTAATAATGTGCATGTGTAAAGTCCATGAAGAACAGTGGCTCTGATAGAGCATCTTCCCTTAGTGCAATAATTACATTTGTAACCCATCAGCAGCTGTTTACTACCCTAAATAGGCATACATAGAATAGGGCCACTTCACTAACTGGATCAGTTGTGTTAACTGTGCTAGTTATTTTGTTTCACAATAATTTGCTCATTAAATCATTTCATTTACACATGCAGATTTAATAGGTCTTAACCATTATTTCTTTAAGGGAGATTTTTTTCTTTTTAACCAATTAAACATTTTTTGGTGAATCTGAACTTTTTTTCATTTGAAAACTTATATCTCCACATCAGCTTAGCCCAATTTTCTGTTCTCCTTACTAGATACCTCATGGAACCTTGCAAGCAACGTCAGCAATATTTAAAATTACAGCTTGTCAGAAGAAGAGTTCAGGGGCTTAACCTCTTCCTGAAAATGCTTGAGATCTGGCTATCATGATTACTCAATAGTTAAATACTTCCTGTGTCATTAACCTGAGACAAATAAGCATATCGGGAATGTCAGAGAAACATTACTTAAAAGTAAACTTTACTATCATATTCTTAGCAAGATGTGGTCTATTTTAAATGTGCAGATAGAGGACTCTCAACTTAGATATTTTTGAGCAGATATCCTGTCTATGGGGTACCTACAGCCACTACTTTCTGAAACTCACCAAGGAGAGTACTTGCACAGTTTAAGAACCTTTCCAGTGGCTATTTTCTCTCCAAGCCAGAAGGAGGAGTAGGCATGTAGAGACATTTTCTATGCTTCCCTCCAGCCTTGCTCCATTGACCTGTTGAATTGACTGAAGCAGGTCATGGCACTCAAACAATGCAAGTGAAGGTTCTCAGATGTCCCACTTTCCTTTACTCTTGGTAACCTTTAGTGACATTGTCCTTTTAAATAATCCTTCCCCTTTAGTGTAGACCAACTGAGATAATAGTTACCTTCAGCCCCAACCCAGTAAGCTTTCCTCTGACATGGTCCTGGACAAATTATTTGCATTCTACACATGCATGCAACAGCTCCATTCATTAATTTTGGTAGCCTTGTGAATGGTAGCCTCCAGCAATCCCTCATCAATATAACTTACTCCATGTTGGAGTATCCTAGGTGGGCTATACTCAGGGAGATGGGAGATGAATTAAATGACAACTTCACAAAAGTTGCAGTTTTTTGTCATAAAAAAAAAACCCCATGGGAAAAACATGCCAAATATGATTTTTCTGGTAACAACAATGTGTTGCAACAAACAGTACAAGTGGCCCTTCTAAGGCAAGCCAAATATTCAACTTCAGATTCTCGTGCAAGTAAATTACATAAAAACAAAGCCTTATCAGCAGCTTTAAAGTCAGCTCACTCTGAGATCTGCATCCCACATTGTTCACTGGAATTTAGGAGGTGACCTCTTAGTAGAATTGAAACTGGACATGTCTGAACAAGATCCATTTTTTGGAGCTGTTAGATTGCCAAATAATATCCTAAAATCTCAGGCCCACCAGGCCTAAATAGATCAATATGTTTTTAATGGAGAGACTGAGCTTTCTTCATTTTAAATGAATGCTAGAAAAAAAAAAAAAAAGACTGTACTTAACATGGACTCTGGCATTCGCATACCTCAAGAGATTAAATTATTACAATTATTTATTCAAAAAATGAGTCATTTATCATAGTTCTCTAAACTTTGCATGCTTTAGTTTAACAGATAAGAGATAATGTTTGCATTTGGCTGAGGATTGACAGCACGGATATTCAGTTTATGCTGCATTAGGAAGACAAAAATAACATTTTACTACTGTTTTTAATTTGTGAATAAGAAACTGATGACTGCATGCCGCTAAAGTTATATTGTTGTTGTAGGAAAACTATAAAGTATCTTAAAGAGACATTCCAGGCAAAACTGAAAATTAAACCTTGAAAGGTTTAAAGGAAACTTTGCCTACCCACTTAATATTAATAGAGATTGGGATGGTTTATGAAATGTGTTGAGAATCTGAAAAAGTTGTGTAAATATTCACTTTAATTATTCAACCATGTTCAAACCTAATTATGTTCACTTTGAATACACACCTACTTTATGTGCAGATGAAATAAGTAAACTAGAATTTAGTTTTCACATAACGAAATAACTGAACTGAATCTTCACACAATTTATAGTTTGCAGATTCTTGGCTACTTTATCAAATTGGCCTCTTTGTCTCGAATTTAAAACATGAAAAAAATGGCTACAGGTATAAAGTGGGAAGCTTAAAAAAGAGGCTGCAGATGTGGCTAAATGATGAGTTATCCTGACAGGCAAAGTTCTGATTTTTTCGGGTTGTGTCTCCCAACATTCATCTTAGCACATTATTATGATGGACTGCCTCACTGGCCATTGTGCTTTCAGGAGCTTTTTTTCTTTGCTGTAGAAACCGAGTCTTTGTTTATCTTTGAATAATTACTGTAGTGCTGAACCCCATACATTTTGGCTGTTTTCAGGTAATTTTGGAACAAGCTTTCTTGTAATGCTAGAACACCCTCCTTGCTGCATCTCCCCAACCACCATTCAGATTTGAACCTTCCTTAAGTATGAATGTAATTGGTGGTGCTGGGAGTGCACACTGTGTTCCACGCTCAGAATGGAGGTAAGTACTATTGGTTCCATTGAGTGATTTCAACAGCCCCTGTTTTTCTATTATACTGGGGTGCTTCCTAAAGGTATATAAATATGCATTGGAGGTATTGCTTAAAGCATGATGAATCTAATTAAGGGTTTTAGGTTAATTACAATTCTCCCTCTTGTTTTTTTAGATTCGGACTATGAACTGGACATGGACGATGTTCCATTTAATAAGCAGATGCGTAACCAGCAGGATCAGCATGGCAGAGACATCATTCACTTCCAGTCTGGAAGCCACAGAATAAAGACTGTATCAGCTACACTGCTTGTTCCAGTCACTGTCACCATGTTAGGACTTGTCTCAGTGATCTAACGTTCTAATCTAACCCCTTCTTTTCCTGCTAGCTCCGTTACCTTCCTGGCTGAATTTTCCAGTTTATAACATTCCTGGTTCATTGTAAAGTAATCTTAAAAGGAGAAATGAATTTTATAAAGTAAATAATAATGTATTAATAAAGACAATTTCTTTATTCAAAAACTTTTTAAACAAATGCATAGTCTTGTTGTTAATTTTTGTTGTTTTCTTGCAAATGACACATTGCAGTGTTTTAAAAGCTTGTCCTATCTCCCTTTCCAGCAGACAAACTGGCACTGGATGGACTGCACAGAAAACTTTTTTGGCATGCTCTTGGGATGGGGGTTACCACACAGCACAATCCTAGGGGACGTTGTAGAAACAAATATTAGTTGTAAAGAGATACATTTACTGGAATACATTTTTTTTACTTGGGCATTAAGAATTATTAACCATGTTGTTAATTTTTGCAGTTTAGTGCTCCACCAGTCTCTTTGCAGTCACGTTCGGTCTACATGCAGATGCTCCAGCAGCACCTGCATGTCTTTGCGGAGGATGGGTTTTCTGATGGAACCTCCACCATATTAAGTCTCCATTGGAAACACATGTGACAGGGTGACAATACAGGAGAGAAAGTGAGAGACAGCAACAAAGCATTGTCATCCCATAACAGGAGGTGCCTGAATCATAAATTACTATTTTAGTGAAAGTCTCTGTACTTTAACAGTACATTGGTTTGACAAAAGTGCTGTTACATTTAATTTTTTTACAAACAACACTTAAGCAGTGATATATCGTTCAATCCAAGCACACAGACTATATGACATGACAGATAAATAATTCTTGCTGGAGCAAGCATGCCCAAACTTGTCACAGTATTTGAAAGTGCTATCAACGAGCTTCTCTATATGCTCCCTTTTGGTAGCTTTTTTGTTATATCTGACAAGTGCAAAAAACTATTGATCTTCGCAGCAGACCTGTATTCTCTGCACACTTTGGGGTTGATATACTTAAACTGAAGAGTGCAAAATCTGGTGCGGCTGTGCATGGTAGCCAATCAGCCTCTAACTTCAGCTTGTTCTATTAAGCTTTGACAATAAACTGGAAACTGATTTTCTATGCAGAGCTGCACCAGATTTTGCACTCACCAATTTTAGTAAATCAACACCTTTGTGTGTTATCCGGGAAGGAGTCTTGGACTACAGAATAACAAGCATTTTTGTTCTATAGCTCTTAAGAGTCCAAGTGTTGGAGTAGTTTAGGAAAATACACTGGGCACAACTGGCATTTAGTCCACCAAAAGGTTGTGTGTTGCCATTCCACAACAGGACATTTTTTCTGCACTTTAACAGTTTTGTAACTTATTTCACGCTTTGGTGAGCATTCAAGCATCATCTGGCTTTGTACCACCACCCACCCTCTCCAAACCAGACAGAATAAACCTAAAAGATGTATATGCAGACTTCTTAATGGGTCAAAACTCCTATATACAGTCTGTCCAGAAATAGGAAGTCAAGAAGGCATGCTATTGCCTACAAATCAATTTTTAATATGCAGCAATCATGTTCACATACAGTGGGTAAAAAGTATTGAACACGTCACCATTTTTCTCAGTAAGTAGATTTCTAAAGGTGCAATTGACATGAACTTTTCACCATATGTCAGCAACAAATGAAGCAATTCACATACAGAGAAACAAATAAGTTCAGAAATTAAGTTACGTGTAATAGAATGGAATGACACAGGGAAAAAGTATTGAACATGCTAACAAATTTATTTAATACGTCATACAAAATCCTTTTGTTGCTAATGACAGCTTTAAGATGACTTCTGTATGAAGAAACTAGTTGCATGCATTCCTCAGGTGTGACTTTGGCCCAAACAGTCTTCAAATCATTCTCCCACGCAAACAGACTTCAACTCTTGAAGGTTCCGTGTGTACATTTTATGAACTCTGATCTTTATTTCTTTTCATAGATTTTCTATTGGATTCAAGTCAGGTGATTTGCTGGGCCATTCTAGAAGCTTTATTTTCTTTCTTGAAACCAATTGAGAGTTTCCTTGGCTATGTGTTTGGGTTCATTGGGATCATTGTCTTGCTGAAAAGTCCACCCTTGTTTCATCTTCATCATCCTGGTAGATGGCAGCAGATTATCAAGAATGTCTTGGTACATTTTTCCATTCATCCTTTCTTCCAATGATATTAAGTTTTCCAGTATGCCGAAAAACAGCCACACACACCATGATGTTCCCACCTCCATACTTCACTGTTGGTATGGTGTTTTTGGTATGTCATTTGACCTCCAAACATGGTGTGTATTATGGCATCCAAAGAGTTCAATTTTGGTTGCATCTGACCAGACTATATTCTCTCAGTATTTCACAGGCTTGTCTAAATGTTGTGCAGCAAACTTTAAAATGAATTTCAACATGCTTCTGCTTCAGCAATGGAGTCTTGCATGGTGAGCATACAGGCCATTGCGGTTGAGTACATTACTTATTGTTTTCTTTGAAACAATCGTACCTGCTAATTCCAGGCCTTTCTGAAGCTCTCCACAAGTGGTCCTTGGTTCTTGGACAACTCTTCTAATTCTTTTCACTCCTCTGTTAGAAATCTTGCAAGGAGCACCTGGTCATAGCAGGGTTATGGTGAAACAATGGTCTTTCCAATTCCGGATTATGGTCCCAACAGTGCTCTCTGGAACATTTAGAAGTTTAGAAATCCTTCTGTAGCTAATGCAATCTGTATGTTTTGCAAAAATAAGGTTACAAAGGTCTTGAGAGAGCTCTTTGCTTTTATCCATCATGCGATGTGGCACCTTTGTAATCAGACACCTTTTTATAGGCTGTCAGTTGGGATTGAACCAATTGATATTACTTTTCACTGACAAGGGGTAGGATTGCTTTCTAATTATTGAAAGATTTCAGATGGTGTCTTGGCTTTCCATGCCTTTTTGCACCTCGTTTTCTTTATGTGTTCAATACTTTTTTCCTGTGTCATTCCATTTTATTACACATGATTTCTGACATTATTTGTTTTGGTTTCTTTGTATGTATGGATTGCATACATACAACCCTGACCCGAAGTACTAACCACAATTAATCATTAAATGGCAAACATGTTCAAATAGGAAATCCAAAGAGTTCATGCACATTGAGGTTCTGTTACTAGGGGCAGAGGCTGTTCCTTTAGAAAAGTGAAAGCACCTTTAGTGAACCGATCACTTTGTCTAAAGGAAACTCGTCTTCACTTATTCGCTATCACGTGAAAGAGAAAAAACATTTCAAAGAACAACTTCTGCTCGCTTAGTAAATCATTCTAGCGTGTTTGCCCTTACTTATCTCAATTGCCAACAGAGAACCAGGGACATTTCAAACCCAGAATGAGCAATGGGGGCAACATCCTAAAAATAATCATATACTTGTACAGCTTCAGTATTGCAACCCAAAATGCCTAATTACACACTCAGTCATAAAATCATACGAAAAATACCACTTGACGCAACCGTACGATAATCTGATCATTAGTAAGCAGCTTTTCTCCAAAATTATTCTAAGGGGACAAGCACAAATATTTTTCTTGTATGAAACTAGATCGTATAATATTAGTTTAATCAGTACAGTTTTGGCTAACAATACAGATATATTACATCCCTTTCAAATTTTTATTCTGTTGTACAAGAATTTTCGTAACCTCTTCACTTTCAATATGAAACTAGCATGCAAAAAAAAACAAACAAAAAAAACAGATGATCGTCCAATATTCTCATCGTGTGTATGAGGCTTTATGCATAGGGACCAGTAAAATAACAAAATACAAATAGAGACAGAGATAAGCAGCTTCCTTATTAAATGATACATTCACCTTTGGAACATGTTAGATGTTCCACTTATTTTTAGGGTGGAACATGTAACATGTTCCCATAGCCACAGCCGCCCCCCCTCCCTCTGACAGCTGGTACAGGAAGAAGTTTCCCTGTACTATCTCAGATTTGAAAACAGTGTGGCTGTGTGGGACTCCACTCATATGGCCTCACCGCTCATTCTCGGTGTTCTGTGAATGAGTGCCTACAAGTCCCGATAGCTTTAGCAGCTGTGGGCTTGTAGTTTTCAATGAACTATCACGGCACCGTGGAGCACCATGGTTGTTCATTAAAGCTTCCTGTCAGAATATTTGAACATCCCCTATAGGAAACATATATTCTGACAGATCTGCAGGGGACCTGCATGGCATCAGCAATTTACTGATCTCTGGTGCAATGCTTTACAGGCTCCTTTGGACAAAAATAATAAATGCACATTTATTATTTTTGTCCAAAAGGTGAACTTATCCTTTAATGTTTTACCAAAGATTGAATATGTGGTACTTAAAAAAAATATTTATGTTTATGTCAACCCATAATCTATTTTCAGTGTGTTTTGCATCATGGCTTACTCTATAAAGTTTTTTTAAAGAAGTTTTTGTGAATCTGTTGCCTGGAGACCCTGTCAGTAACACTTCCTGTTGCAGATGGACAGTGCTAGGCCACTGCCTTGAAATTAGCAGCATCAGTGTCAGGATGCTGTGTGTGCTCCTTCAGTTGGCCATTGGGCTATCTAGACTGTACCCCAACAGCAAACTGAAAGAGCTTGTACAGCAAGCTCACAATACTGCTGCTAACTGGAAGGTCAATGAAGGAAGTGTCTCTAGGTAACAAAGTTTGCAACAGATCAATTAAAACAATGTGGTGAAGAATGTTGTAAACAGTAAAGGCATGACAGCAAACATTCTGAAAAACACATTTACGCTTAACATACACTTTTAGGAATGTGCCTGAATTTGAATATGTATTCATTGACCAGGAAGTGATTCCTCAGATCACTTTTAAGAGACCTGTCCTAGAAGAAACATGGAGGCTAACATTGCTGACGGTTTGTCAAGATGTTCTAGTGGTTTCAGTTATTTCTGAGTCACTGGCCTGGAACAAGAATACATGGGCAATTTTGCTTCACTCTGATTTAACTTGCTGCATACCTGATGTTACAGGGACATATTGAACAGGCTGGAGAACCTGTCTTGGGTGGAGGAAAGATTAACCTCTTCATGCTGCCTTCTAGCAGCACAGTATGGCTTCCCTATTATGTGACCACTGTGATTGGTTCTCACAACGGCCACATGGCTAGAGTTAGTGACCAAGAGTTGTCATTGACAGCTCTGAGTGCACTCTCCGCACACAACCTTAGGCAGCCATGAAGGGATATGTGCAACGGCTGGGCATTAAAGCCCACTTTTCTTCTCACCACATATATGTTTTACATGATCAGTAAGAAGTTCATCTGAAATATGGTGCAACAAAACAGCCATCATTGGTGTAAACTTTTGAGTAACCCAAGACAAGAAATTCATTTAATTAGAAACTTCAATTTAAATGCATTTAAAACCATCTCTCAGGGCTTATGAAAGTTCACAAATGCATCCCATACATATTGTGTAATCGCTATATCAGTTTAATGGTTTCACAAAAATGACATTTAGGTATTCAAACGAATACTCATAAAGTTGACCTCCAGGCAAACAAATTTTACCTGCCAAGTGAATCACATTTCCATAAGATATAGAAATTAGCCTGGTCACCTCCCTGCCCCTAGCCTAGGTATGGACAGTGAAAGGGACAGGTGAGCTCATGTCTCTCCTCTCTCCTACATTTGCAGCAGGCCTCATTGATTTCTAGGAGGTGCCCCATCTTTACCACTCAGTGCTGCTGTGCAAAGAATGACAGGAGGCCGATACCAAGCCAGATTCAGGTACATAAGTACGCTAGTCGAATTTAAAATACATTTAATGTTTTTTTAATGGGTACATTACTACATGATTGGTGTTGTTTTGCCTCTGCCTGGAGTTAAGTTTTATGTGAAAATAATAAGAAAACAAACACATGAAATCTCTTATTAGATGCACATTGCAACCATCATTACTAGGCTATTGCGCATCTTCACAGACAATCAGGCTTGCCTTTGCTTGTTTGTTTTTTGGGAATGATAACACAACAGAAGACCCCCTGCTGATAACCTTATCAACTTTCAAGACCATCCCCTTGAGCTTTCTCCCTGCACAACATGTGAGAAAATACCTCTATTTATTCATCTTCCAGCAGTGCTATGACACAGTACTGCAATAAGGTCAGATTAGCCCTGAAACAAATGTTTATGGCTCACTGGGGAAGTACAAATTCCTTCTCGATGTGAGGCCATGCCACCCGGCACTCATAGCAGAGTTATGTAATGGTTACATTACTGGAAAATATTACAGAAGACACAGAATTAGAACGTTTTCAATATTAGGCAAATGGCAGCAGTCCATAACTCTCGGACTGTACAGCCAACTATGCAAGTACAGCCTTGATTAATTGGGTCACATAAATGGTTTGCTTCAAGTAAGAGGATGTAATAGTTAGGATCCATTTATACTGTTATGCTGCAGAGGGCAGCCCATTCAATTGAACAGGTTTTCTAATGAAAAAGGAGCAAATATCTTTAGGCTGCACGTCTGGGAGGCAAGGTGCATTGGAGTGCCTTTCACACAAGCATATGTTACCACAGCACAATAGTGTAAAGTGGCCCCAACAGAAACAATCTTCTAGTTTACCTGTAGATATATCTACTCATCTTCAGCTTTCCTCAGTCTTTTTATACCAGAGGAAACTACAAAATACAGGGATCCTCTGCTAAAAATAACTATAGCCTACAGCTCACAGTACATTAGCAGGGGCGGACTGACCATTTGGAAACTCGGGCACTGCCCGAGGGCCCGGGGTCAGTAGGGGGCCCCATTAGATGCCCCTGGTACCTTTTTCATAGGCTTTTTTGAGTTTTGGCAAGGACCCAGGGACCCCATGATTCCCTATTGTCCGGGGGCCCCATGAGTTGTCAGTCCGCCCCTGTACAATAGTGTGTTCAATTAGTTGTAGAAAGTTTAACATTAAAGCTGAACTCCTTGGCGCCGGCCACATGCATATACAGCGGGTAAAATAGGTATTGAACACGTCACCATTTTTCTAGGTAAATATATTTCTAAAGGTGCTAATGAAATTAAATGTTCACCACATGTCAATAACAACACATGCAATCTATACACACAAAGAAACCAAAACAAATAAGTTCAGAAATTAAATTACGTATAATAAAATGGAATGACACACGGAAAAAGTGTTGAACACGCTAACTGAAATTTATTTAATACTTTGTACAAAATCCTTTGTTGGCAATGGCAGCTTCAAGATACGTCCTGTATGGAGAAACTAGCATGCATTGCTCAGGTGTGATTTTGGCTCATTCTTCCACACAAACAGTCTTCAAATTTTGAAGGTTCCGTGGGCCTCTTCTATGAACTCTGATCTAGCAGCTTTATTTTCTTTGAAACAATTGAGAGTTTCCTTGGCTTTGTGTTTGGGATCATTGTCTTGCTGAAATGAGCACCCTCGTTTCATCTTCATCATCATGGTAGATAGCAACAGATCAAGAAGGTCTTGATACATTTTTCCATTCATCCTTCCTTCAACGATATAAAGTTTGCCAGTACCATATGCTGAAAAACAGCCCCACACCATGATGTTCCCACCTCCAAACTTCACTGTTAGTATGGTGTTTTTGGGGTGATGTGCAGCGCCATTTGACTTCCAAACATGGTGTGCATTATGGCATCCAAAGAGTTCAATTTTGGTCTCATCTGACCAGACTATTTTCTCCCAGTATTTCACAGGCTTATCTAAATGTTGTGCAGCAAACTTTAAACGAGCTTCAACATACTTTTTCTTCAGCAATGGAGTCTTACGTGGTGCGCGTGCATACTGGCCATGTCGGTTGAGTGCATTACTTAATGTTTTCCTTGAAACAACTGTACCAGCTAATTCAAGGTCTTTCTGAAGCTCTCCATGAGTGGTCCTTGGCTCTTGGACAACTCTTCTGATAATTCCTTTCACTCCACTGTCAGAAATCCTGTGATGAGCACCTAGTCATGGCCGGTTTATGGTGAAATGATATTCTTTGAACTTCCAGATTATGGCCCCAACAGTGCTCACTGGAACATTCAGAAGTTTAGAAATCCTTCTGTAACCAATGCCATCAGTATGTTTTGTATCAATAAGGTTGCAAAGGTCTTGAGAGAGAGCCCTTTGCTTTTAGCCCCAGTGGCAGAATTTGGAGCCATGTATGGACGGCTATAGTATTAGACCTTTCTGCCGCCTTTGTCAGGATTGACCACCCGCTCCTCCTCAGAAAAATATTCTACTTCCTTGGCTCTAAAATGCTTTTCTGGTCCTCCTCCTCCTACCTATCTAAACTCTCCTTCAGTGTCAGATAGAATGCAACCTCTTCCTCTATCCATAAGGGTCCCTCAAGGATCTCTCTGACCCCTTCTAATCTCTACCTACACCATTTCACTTGGTCAGTTGATAACCCTCATATCTCCACCACCATCTCTATGCTGAAGACACACAAATCCATCTCTCTACTCCTCAGCGCACCCCTTCAGTCTCCTGAAGGAAACTAGAACTCAAAAAATAAAAGCATGAAGTCATCTAGAGAACTAGCATTTCTAGACAATATTCTCTATACAGATTTCCTTTCATTTCACTTTTATCTTTACAATTTTGCTTATGTGTACCTGCATTTTCTCTGTTATGCCCACAGATGACTGATGCTCAATTCAGAGTAAAAGCACTCTATAGGATTGAATGAAGTTTGTCGTGCATATGCGCTGACCCAACTGAAATGACTAAGATAGGAGGCGGTGTGGTACTTTGGAGGCCGCACTGCTCAGACCTTAGCAGTTCACAGATAGATAGGTACAAGACTGGTGGGGGGCTGGGGGCAACAGTGGTTAACTAAGCATAATGGAATGGAAATTCATTTACACTTTAAAGACTTCGTTCACGTTTTACAAAAATTAGCCTGTGAGTTTGATCTTAAAAAATTGTGCAGCTTTGGGCATTGCTCTCAACATTACAGAAGCAAAAATCTGCAGCTTTCATTATAATTATTATGATAATACAGTTTTTATTTAGTGCCTACTGTTTCACAGCGCTTTACAATATAAAGGGGGACAGTACAATTGCAATACAGTTCAATACAGAAGACATATGAGGGCCCTGTTCATGGAGCTTATAATCTACAAGGGATTGGGAGGTGGTACAAAAGGTAATAGCTGCAGAGAAAGATCTGATGGAGGTGACTCAAGTACAGTTCTTAGGTGGAGGTGGGGTAGGCTTCCCTGAATAAATTAGTTTTCAAGGATCGCCCAAAGGCAGACAGGGTAGGAGTTGACCGGGCATACTGGGGCAGGGAGTCCCAGAGGATGGGGGAGGAGTCTCTGGAGAAGTCCTGGAGGTGAGCGTGGAAAGAGGTAACAAGGGAACTGAAAAGCAGGAGGTCTTGGGGGGAGAGGAAAGGACAGTTTGGGCAATAGGTTGGTGATGAAGCTAGGGGTGATATTGTGGATGGCTTTGTATGTTGTGGTTAGTATTTTGAATTTTTTATTTTGGGCTAGTGGAAACCAGTGAAAAGATTGGCAAAGAGGGCAACAGTCACGAATGTGTACTAGTCTAGCAGCAGCAATCATAATAAACTAAGGGAAGATAGCCTGTGTAGGGGGTAGGCCAGTGAGGGAGTTGTAGTAGTCAAGGCTAGAAATAACCAAGGAGTGAATAAGCAGTTTTGTTGTGTTAGAAAGGAAAGAGCAAATTCTGGAAATGTTGCGGGGTTAATGCGGCAAGATTTAGCCAGTAATTGTATGTGGGGGCTAAAGGAGAGGTCAGAGAATTATAGCAGCAGCTTTCATGTCCTAGCAACAAGGCAGGATTTGGAGATTGCCAACTGCAAGATTTTGGCCAGGCTTCCTGGGGGCCCAAATGGCCTACATTATAACAATAAAATGAATGAACATTTTACAAAGCTGCATGTTTTTTTTTTTTTTAATCTACTTAGGTCCCCTTGATTACATAGACTATTTTCAGGAAAATGTGAACTTACACTAGATGAAAAATCATTTGAAAATATGTCAATTGCACAGTTCGTTGGCTCTTCTTATGACCATGCGTTGTTTTTTTGACTAGTGTATGGCTAGCTTTAGCCTTTTACAACTTGTATAAAGCTCAAGGCATCGAAGGTGTCTCAAAAGTTTGTTTTTTTAATAACTTCAGTTAGCGAATATATGGTATCACCTAAAACACCAATCTTTCTGAAAATTATACATTACAAATTGTTAATCCTTCTACTTTTGTATTTTACAAAAATGTATACTCATAAAACTTTGCAAAGCACACAACCAATGAAAAACATGTTTCCTGGTGCAAACACTCTAAAGTGATGGAAAATAAAGCTGAATTATTGTTGGTCTTCCTTACAAGTTTCACATATGTATTCTTTATAAGATGGTTTCTCTGCTGGAAGAGTAAAGATAGGTCAATATGTGTTAATATAAAACCTCCAAAACACAATCTGCATCAACCCTATGAGAAGTAAGCAAATTATAAAATACACAAAACAAGTAGATGTGACTCGGCCTATCTTTTGTCTACTGAGTTAATTTGAAAATTAAATACCCTTTTATTGTTAGTAAAATCTTTATTATGTAAAATAGAAAGTTTGGTGTGTGGGTGATAACCTTTAATGGTTAACTTGAGTTATTAAGAAATGCAAGCCTTTTGGATGTTTTTCTCAGGTTTCATACAATTGTAAAAAGCCTGAAGAAAGCATCCAATGTTTCCTGAAAGATTGCATATTTAGTAACCCAAATTATCCAATAAAGGGTATATTCAAAAGGTCTGCATTAACCAATGGCTAACACAGTACTAAACTCTACTACTACTCCTCCGTAAAAAAAAAAAATCACTAATGCTACACTGAGCCACTGCGGGCCTATTCCATTCATATAATACATCAACATATGCATCAGATACCTCAGATACCATCTATAAAAGCTTGATGTAGTAGAACATTGTCCCTGGTAAATTATCAATTTCACAACTGCAAATTATCAATTTCACAACTGCAAATTAAACATGCTAACTTTTATTGTATTTATGCAATGCCAAGACTTGGCATATCATGAAGTCTCAAGTCACCAAGTTTAGGCAGTGCTGAAAAATCTGAACTGGCTAGTTGTCTCACAGATAACAACCAAATTATCTTCTGCTGTTGCTATAGGCAGAACATACATTGACTGATCTAACCAGTTTGCATTAGGCTTCTTTTATATCTAGGATCATTTTATAAATATCTAGAGATTATATAGGGTTTATAAACAAAAGTGAGGGTCCTGAAAGCAACCTGTGCAAATGCTTTTAAAGAATATCTAAAGTCAAAACACCTTTTAGAATTTTGAATTAAAACCACTGGGACTTTTTTGTGGTATGTCCATTTGCAGAGATTTTCCTTCATTTCTTGTTTCAAGATACAATAGGAAGGCATCTCTTCGAAAGTGACAGGTATCCTAATGGGCAACCAGAAAGCAATAAAACCTCATAAAATAAAAAAAGCCAGAACCCTATAACGTGCCTTAGTTACTTTTATTGTGGGCACAGCAAAAAAAAAAAAAAAAAGGAGTGCCAAAGAAAAAAGTACCCAGAACCATGTGCCTCCACTGACATTTCAGGGCCCCACAGGACTCTTTTTCTTAACCACTAGGGGACCGCCCACATATACTGCGGCAAAACGGCCCCTGTGCGCAGGATCACGCTTATAAACGGCATCCTGTTTACATGGTAGGGGGCGCGCGCGACCGCCCTACCCGTGGCACCGACTGGCAAACACTGAGAGGGAGCACAGATGCATTGTTTTCAATGCATCTCTCCTCCCTGTCAGTTTCACACACACTGTTCTGGAGAGCAGAGCTTAGCTTTCCGGAACAGTGTATAACGATGAAGAACAACCCACCCCCTAGCAAAACACTCCCCTCACACAGTTAACCCTTTGATTGCCTAAAAATGTTAACCCCTTCCTACCCAGTGCTATTAGTACAGTGTCAGTGCTTTTTTTTGCTCTGATCACTGTATTGGTGTCGCTGGAGATGTCAGTAACCCAAAGTCAGTTCCCCCCCCCAGTGTCAGAATGTCCGCCGCAGTCCCGCCATAAGTCGCTGATCGCAGCTATTAGTATAAAAAAAAAATCCAGTATCTATACTGCCATTTGTGCACGCTATAATTTTCACGTAAACCAATTAATTTACATGCGTTGGGATTTTTTTTTTAGCAAAGACATGTCCCAGAATACATTTTGGCCGAAATTTATGATGAAATTTAATTGTAAAATTTTTTTTACTGAACATGTTTTATATCAAATAGTCCAAAATATAGTTTTTTTTTCTCAAAATCATTGGTATTTTTTTTACAGCGCAAAAAATAAACTCACAGGCGATCAAATACCACAGAAAGAAAGCTCAATTTGTGGGGAAAAAAATGATGTAAATTTCATTTTGGTGCAGCGTTGTATGACCGCGCAATTGTCAGTTAAAGTAACGCAGCGCCGTAACACAAACCGCTTCTGTAACCGCTTCCTGACCGCCCTAAAGCAGAAAACTGCTACAGGGTGGCACAGGTGCGCTAAATCACATATATATATATATATATATATACACACACACACACACACACACACACACAGGATTCGCGCTCCTGTGGTTTTCATGCCCCTCTGAGATAGCGTCAGATTGCCCGTCAGTACACCAGTAATCACATTTAACCTTCTGATTGCCAGGAACACTCTCATACACAATAAACCTCCATTGCTAGTATAGTTTCTGAACGGATCAATATCTTTGATCAGATCAGCACTATACAATTGTTCACATTAGTATAGTGTTCCCAAAAAACACAGCATTAGCGGGATCAGCCCCAGCACCTGCGTTTAGCCCCTACGCTTACCCCCAGCAAGTGCAGTGTCAGTAGGTCACTGTCACTTGATACAGTGCACACACAACCGCAGTGTTCGCAGAATCAGGCCTGATCTGTTAGCACTTGCCGGTAAATTTTGATTACTCTCATATGCAGCAGCGTGCCAGTACTAGTGCCGTGCTACCTTTTGGTGAACTAGCAAGCACTAGTGGCCTAGTACATCCTGGTCTTTCACATACCTCTTAGATTGTAAACTCCCAGCATCATTTGGGGGCGTTTGCACTGTCCTGGTATTTTAGCACCTCAAGAAATGTGATGGGCAGTCAGAAAGTAAAAGCTGTGTAAATTCCATTACCTAAACCATAGTTTGTAGATGCTATAACTTTCACACAAAGCTATCTATACACTTATTGGGATTATTTTTTAACCAAAAACATGTAGCAGAATACATTTTAGCCTAAATGTATGATGAAATTTTAGTTTTTTTTGGATATTTTTTATGACCGAAATGAGAAAATATGTTTTTTTTTAAAAAAAAATAAAATTTTTCTTCAAAATTATTTTGTTTATAGTGTACAGGTGATCAAATACCACCAAAAGAAAGCTGTATTTGTGTGAAAAAAAGGACAAATTTAATTTATGTACCGTATTGTATGACCATGTAATTGTCCGTTAAACTAGCGCAGCGCTGTATAGCAAACAAATGACGTAAATTGCAGTATCTATACCATAGTTTGCATACACTATAACTTTCACACAAAGCAATCAATAAACACTTATTAGGATTTTTTTACCAAAAACCATTTAGCAGAATACATTTTGGCCTAAGTTTATAACTAACTTTGAGTTTATTATATATTTTTTATAGCCGAAAGTAAAAAATATAATTTTTCTTCAAAATATTCTGACTTTTTTTGTTTATAACGCGAAAAATAAAAAGCGCACAGGTGATCAAATACCACCGAAAGAAAGCTCTATTTGTTGGTCCCCTGCTCGAGAATGGCTGTGGGGGGTCTGAGCTGAGGCCAGACCCCACAGCCCAGACCCCTCTGAGGGTCCCTGTCTGCTGATCTCTGTTACTGGGAAGCTTCCCCCTGCCTGCTGATCGCTGTGTCCCTGGGAAGCTGCCCCCTGCCTGCTATGTCCCTAAAAGGGTGAGCACTGTGACAATCCCTGTCTGCTGATCGCTGTGTCCCTGGAGAGCTGCCCCTGCCCACTGTGTCCCTAGAAAGCTGAGCACCGTGACGGTCTTTGTCTGCTGACCGCTGCTGTCCCTGGAAAGCTGACCGCTGTGAGGGTCCCTGTCTGCTGATCGCTGCTGTCCCTGGAAAGCTGACTGCTGCTGTCCCTGGAACGTTGGCCGCTGTGAGGGTCCCTGTCTACTGACTGCTGCCGTCCCTGAAACCGTGAGTGTTCCTGCACATTGCTGGTTGCCCCTGGAAACTACCTGCCATGAGTACCCCTACAAGCCACATGCAGCAGAGTGTGAAACTGTCCCTACTGTGTGCCCTATTGCCCTTGCCCGGACAGCCTTAGTGTGTGCCCATATCACCCCTGCCTGGACTGTCCGTGGACTTCCCTCCCCCACTTTCTTTTCCCTGCCTGGACTGTCTGTGAGCCTGCTGTTGTCCCTAGAGAGCTGTGTGAGGGCTGTGCTGAGGTCAGACCCCACAGCCACGATCCCTATGAGTCCCCGTGAGCCTGCTGTTGTCCCTAGAGAGCTGTGTGAGGGCTGTGCTGAGGTCAGACCCCACAGCCAAGACCCCACTGAGTCCCCGTGAGCCTGCTGTTGTCCCTAGAGAGCTGTGTGGGGGCTGTGCTGAGGTCAGACCCCACAGCCAAGATCCTGCTGAGTCCCCGTGAGCCTGCTGTTGTCCCTAGAGAGCTGTGTGGGGGTTGTGCTGAGGTCAGACCCCACATCCAAGACCCCGCCGAGTCCCTGTGAGCCTGCTGTTGTCCCTAGAGAGTTGTGTGAGGGCTGTGCTGAGGTCAGACCCCACAGCCAGGGCCCCGCTGAGTCCCCATGAGCCTGCTACCGTGAGTGTCCCTAGAAGCTGCCTGCTGCTGAGTGTCTGCAAGCCGCTTACTGTGAGTGTCCCTAGAAGCTGCCTGCTGCTGAGTGTCCGCAAGCCGCTTACCGTGAGTGTCCCTAGAAGCCGCATGTTGCGGAGTGCCCTGGACTGCCCCTATTGTATGCCCGGATTATCGCTACTCGAAGCGCCCTATCGTGGGCCGGATTACAATTATTTGGGCTCCTCCCCTCTCTTCCCCTTTTTGGGTACCTGGACGCTACCTTCCCGCCCTGATTGAGTGCCTTCCATAGTTCAATAAAGCCTTGTGTGTTTACCATCTTCTTTGTGTGTTCTGTCCTGCCTACGCTTCCGTCACAACCCCAAACAGGGCAATAGTCACTGCACAACCATTAATGCTGGCCATAGATGGATCAAAATTTTGCCAGTTCAGCAAGAAACGGGCCAAATTTCAATCCATGTGTGACCACCCCCGTTTGTCAGAGGTTGAACATTGCTGGAAACATGTTCTCAATCAGCAGCTGCATCCGCTGATCGGTGTATTCTAACAGCAAGAGTAGAGTCTCGCTATCAGAATAAAAATGTCCCAGCGGAAGGATTCCTATATCTACCTCGCTTGTATGGATGGAGGAATTTGTTCATTTTGTTTCCAGCCTCACTGGCTGATTGAAAAAAAATTAGTAAACTACAGCCAGCTTAAGCATCAACCCTGTTGGGGTGCAGAGTGACTGGAATGCCATTAGGATGAAGTGTCTTATTTTCACTGAAACCTCAGTGCAGTGGAGGAAAAAGTTTTTGGCACTTTTTCTTTGTCACCTGTTTTGTTGAGCCCTCAAACAACTGAGGCTCATTTTGGAGTGATGGCTTTTTCTATTTTATGAGCTATAATACGATATCACTAGTAGCCTTGTTTTCCAAACCAGTGATGTTCACGGGCAGGTGCTGGAGGGTTTTGTCTATTAAAAATTTGCCAGAGGTTTTAAGTTCTCATCACTTTCCCCAAAACTATAAATAAAATACCTTAAGAAATATGCTAGCTTTCCACATGGTTCCATCTTTGCATTCTCTTGAAATGAACCAATGCTGCAAGGTTCAACTATATCACCCCTACCAAACCTTTTTAACATGATAAAACCCTTGAAGTATCTTTCAGGTTCCCTGATATTTACTATATCTAAAGCTCACAGTACATTAGTGTGATGGACACTGGGAAAAATGCTACCTTTGAAGTCATTGGGAAGATTTAAAAGATAGTTTAAAATATCATTGTTTTCAGAGGTTACATATCTGAGAAGCAAACATTGCTCAAGGAATCCCTAGCAACTGGAGAAACCCTAGTTGCACAGGGCTGATATTCTAGGTTTTATTCTTAGCAGGACAGTATACAAATGCTTCCCCAACCCTGTGCAGGTACATCATGTATGTCATTTGGCCAAACACATGTCAGGCCTGAGAAGGCTCGGCAGATTTGAGGGAAACTTCCTGGTCCCTCTGATGCTCCTCTGTACGTGGCATTAAACTCTAATTGTATTCTGTACTATGATAAACTACAAAAGATCCAACACTCTTCTCTTTCCATCAGTTTCTACCTAATCCAACAAGCAGTTCACACAAAACATTGTCACATCCAGATGTTGTACATCTAAATAAATAACACCATTAAGTGCTGGGAACCAACAAATAAAAACAATGACACTTTTTAATGTAAATCTACAAAACATGGCCCAGATGCTCACGTTAAAATAAAACATATGAAAATATTTTAGTTAGAAGGAACTAAAGTGGATGGAAGCCTTTTCTCTGTTTGAAGCATAAACACTAGGTCACTTAAGGGTCGTAAAGTGCTAACTGGAAAGCGCTAGGAACGCCTTTCGCACCAAGTTAAAGGTCAGATCTGTAATCCACTTTTCCACAGAATGTATACAAATGCCATTCTTTTGCTGAAATGTAATGAATCAGTTCCTCAGCTGGATTCATGTTGTTTATTTTTGCATTTACATGTACACCAAACAGACAGCCCTGACTGACAATGAAGAAATCCACATCCACTTTGCTATGATCTTACCTACCTAACAAAACACACAGGACATATTTGAAAGAGAGGCTTTATTCAGAGTCACAGAAACCAAGATATCCTGGAAGGTATGGTCTGCACCTATACTGTATGTAGATGTAGAAGGCTTCTTGCACATGGGTTATGTATTTGGATAAACACATGTATAGCCTATGGGTGTATGCAAAAATAGAACATTTAAAAATGTACTTTTTACAATAGCAATGGTCTATGCCTGAGAAAACCTGTGCACAGCCAGTGATGTCTATGGAGGTTGCATGTAGACCCTAGACTTTCCATATGGGGTAAATACTCTGAATCAGGGGCGTACTGACCATTCGAGCACTCGGGCACTGCCCGAGGGCCCAGGGTCAGTAGGGAGCCCCATGAAATGCCCCTGGTACCTTTTTTATAGGCTTTTTTGAGTGTGGGCAAGGACACAGGGGCCCCACGATCCCCTATTACCCGGGGGCCCCATGAGTTGTCAGTCCACCCCTGCTCTGGATTTACATTGCTCAGGATCATTTGCCATTGTTCAAAAAGTATGTGAAATGCAAAAAGGAACACATTTATGAAGAGTTTATTACAAGACGATGACACAGTGGAGCATTTTCTTGATACTTTAACTACTTATAAGTAACAGTTCCATTTTCAGGACAAGCTCAGGGGCCCATCATTTTTTTCTAAGGTCAAATCAGTACTGATAAGAAGAGGATAGGCCCCGAAATCAGTATGTCCTGAAAATGTAACTGTTAGTTGAGTACTGTCTGTAATACTTTTTCTTTTAATTTGCACGGTGTTGCTGCAAGTGCACTATTATGGCTACAGTCACCTTTGAGCGGGTCTTCACACTTAACAATAACATATCTACTCTCCTCCCCCTACCCAGCTACACAAATATCCATCTATTTTTGTTTATTTTTTTAGTAGAGGTTTCAATCTGCCCTCTCATCCTCCCACCTTGCCTAGGTGAATGACGTGCAGTCTCTTCCGGAGTCTCCTGGGATATGTGACCTGCATATTCCAGGAGGCACTGGGAACACTACAGTCATTCCATTCATTAAAAGGAGGAGGGGGCAGTTCTACCAGGCATCATGACCGTAGCAATCGTGCACACAAATATGGACGCGGACGTCCATGTTGCTAAGGATCCTCCATCTTGGTTCCAGCAGGAGCGCCCTATGGACTATACAGCTTGATTTTATATACCTGTGGCCATGGAGGCGATTGGAACACCTGAATCCAATGATTTGGAGGTGTGTCCCAATACGTTTGGTAATATAGTGTAGGACATATGTTTTTTATGGACTGCAGTGGATCTGGAAGAGCGGGCTGTGCTGTCTGGCTCACAAGACTTACAGAACAGAATCGCAAACACTTTGCAGGTAAGGTTTTACCTATGTGTGTATTTAACGATTTACTTAAAGTTAGCTTTGCCATTTTGGATACTATGAGTGATGATTCTACCCTGTTCTTTGGAGTGGAGAACTCAAAGATGATAACAATATCTTGGAAAACCCGTTCATGCAATAGAGAGCATTTCCAATGGTCCTCATCAATCACGTTTTAATCTGTTGTTCATCTGTTGCAGACAATCCCTAAAAAGGCAGCTTTGCTTTTGAGTAATAGGATGTATATGGTGAGCCAAGTTTTTACTTTTCCAGAAGCAAAATTCTGCACGGAAGCAGTGAGGAAACGGTTATTGCATGTAAATGAGCATTTTCATTACATTGTTATTGTTACCTAATATACCTAATGCATTTAGACTCCAATCCAATAGCATGATTCAAAACGGACATAATTAGTGAGGTAATGGAGATTAGCATGTAATTTTATTTTAAACAATAATATGCAACTCGCCCTCATCTCGTAATAGGGTTTGTTTTGCACCGCATTTATGTGAGATGACAAATGGCTGTATGTGGTAAATTGTACAAACAAGAGCACAGAGACCATCATAGCATCCAGTGATTTATTTCTCAGAACTATTTAACTTTGATTAATGAAGCAGCTGAAGTATGAAGGGATTTCATACAGGGTCAGGAATGCAGCCTTATCACTAGGGGCCCAATTCATCTTACTGGCACATATATTAGGCTATTAACCCATATAGATGTGCTGTGTCTATGAACAGTAAAGAGAAAAGCTTGATCAGTTGCGTTGACCATATGTGGAAGATCTTTCATTAGTTAATATAATTATATTGTTCATTTAGACAGCACCAACATGTTTTGAAGCACTTTCCTAGGAAACGCATAACCAGGCATATCAGTTGCTGCCCTGAAGGAGCTTATGCAGTGTATTGTCCCTATTTCAGACATGTACACACACACACACACACACACACACACACACACACACACAAACGGTCGGTCCTAGGCAGAAGCTAACAATATTACCAGTATATCCACATGTAAACATTTTATGCATGTATTTAGGAGGAAATGTAGGCTGGAAGGCAGCAATACTAACCACCAAGCAACATGCTATTTCCTCCTACTATTTTCTTTTTATCCTCTGCATGCTTCTCCTAACGTATGCGATCTTATCTCCTTATAAACATGTCCCATATACAGGAAATTGTATATAAGATTTGGACAGACTTATAAATTTAAAAGGAAAACTGTTCTGAGACAAATACTGCTTAAAACCTGCAATTGCTGACCTCTTCTGAAAATATTAGTGGCCACCAGAGACCTCAGATCAATAGAGGTCCATAGTCAAACACTTTGGCGTACATCCTACAAACACTTTGGCTGGTTGAATTTTTTTTTTTTTTTTTTTTTTAGGAGCTGGGTTTTCAATCATGGTCTGATAAAAAGCATAGTTTTCCAACCAGACATTAGACTACTCCCAACTTCCTATTCAGACTGATAGATTTATTATATTCAACTCTGCACAGACTTGCTCAATTAAGCTCATTAAACTGGCTACTTGATAGGCTTTTCATGCCACTTATATACCTATGTTGACATAACACGTCCCATGTCCACTAATACATCCTATGGATTATCATCTCAATGTAATGTAACCTGGACTAAGCTAGTCCCTGTCTGACTTGAACCTGACAATTACTGAATCAGGATACATGGGAGACCCAGAAGAAGGTGCCCTGGGTCTGTTAAGAGACTAAAATTTAGGAAGTCTATTTTGTAGCTGGTGCTCAACCTAAGTGGTACCACAGCCTGGAGAGAAAGTCAAGGGGAAACAGATACTCTATGGTTTCCTGGGTCAATGGAGCAGCATTCTGGTTGGTTACACTGCAGCCATGTGACCCTTGGTGGCCATCTTGAGTTAGCAGAGTCTATACATGTTCATGCCCCAAGGTATTTGGTGTGCATTTTGGGAGTGGCTAGTGTAGGTAGAGAGACCCCGCTTGTTAGGGAAAGTAACTAGCGGTAGGTAAAGGTTTCAGATGAGAAGGTACAGGCTACGGATTTGCTAACCCGGAAAAGATCCTCCCCACTTGGGAGTGGACAGGCCACACTTCAACCTCTGAAAAGACACAGTTGGCACCTCTCCTCAGTCACATCTTTGACTGCATTGAACTGCCAGTTATTTCCCTAAGTGGCGTTCTCCTGCTAGAATGTTGGTAATGTTGGCATTCTGCTCAGTATAAGTTTCAAGTTTTATTACAACTGGACTGTGTGTTCACTGCCACAGCACTGCTCTGCACCATGTCCCCCCCCCCCAATCATTCACTGGCCAGTGTGACAAAACGGTGACTGTTATAGCAAGTTAGGGCTATAAATGCAGTTCAGCACTGTTAACTACGGCTATTCAAAATACTGCAGGTGTTTAACGATTTCTCTCAGGAGTAGCATTATTGTCTTATTTATTGTTTGTGTAAGTACACTTGCAAATCCTCTCTTCTTTTAAGCTATGCTTGGCCTAATACATTCTTTAAAATATCTCAAGGTGTGTCAGTAAGTGCTGGGTGAGTGAGGTGTGTCATTTTCAGGTGTGCAGAGAAATCATAAAATAATTCAGCAACTCCTCTAGGGGTAGTGCTAAAGTCTCTTGCTTAGACTAACACCTTTTTATTAACAAAAATAGTTATCTAATTATTTGTGCTCTGATTTAACATGTCTTCAACAATTGTGTTAAGAAGGCATTTTTCCTGGTCACAATTTAGCCTTCATGCACACTTGACATTTTTACAGCTGCTGTTTTTTGGCTTTTGACGGGGTTTTTTTTACAGCCAGTAAACCCCCCAGCATGTTATCGTAGGTGTCCATGCACACATAGACTGTAATCAACGTTTTTGGCAGGGACATTTTTTGGCTGGAAAAAGCCCAGGACTAGTGGGTTTCTAGTGGAGTTTTTCAACTGTAAAAATGCTCTAACTGCTAAAAATGCAAAACGCAGAAAAACGTGGCAAAACACTGCTAAGCACTAATGCAAAAACGCTAAAGAAAGCTGAAAAACCTAGGTTTTTAATGTGACTTTACACAACTAACGTTACCAGCGTTATCAAAACGTCCCATGGGCATGAGGGCTTATTGTGAAGGCTTATTTCCTTTAGAACGTAAAAAATACACAAATGAATAAGGAACTAGCAAAAAGCTTCCAACACTGCATAAAATAAATGTAGCAGATACCCAGAAGTAAATAATTGTAACAACATATAGAAAAGCTCTTTCCATTCAGCCGTTTTGTCTCCTAGTGAAGGGTCTAACAGCCCTTTTCCTACCAAATGGAAGACGGATGCTTTGTCCCAACATAGGTCACAGTGTTTAGACATAGACATGATCTGAGGTTTTACCTGGAGGCATTCAGAGAGTAGGGAAAGCAACATGTGGCTATTGGGTTTAGTTGAGTCCACCCCCAACCTCACCCCCTCACTCTCTGCCCGCATCGCCCACCTCCTAAACGACATAGACTGGATGTCGCTCCATTTCCTCAAACTTAACCTATCCAAAACCGAGCTCTTGGTCTCCCCCCCCCCCATCCTCTCCATCACTACTAGCAACGCCACCATCTCTCCCACCCTACATGCCAAAGTCCTGGGTGTCACCCTGGACTCCCACCTCTTCTTCCTACCCCACATCCAACTACTATCTAGATCTTGCAGGCTCCACCTCCGCAACATCTCCAAGATACGCACATTCCTCACCCCAGACACCACCAAACAACTCGTACACTCCCTCATCATCTCACGCCTGGACTATTGCAATTCCCTTCTCACTGGCCTACCCAAACAAACGCTATCCCCACTCCAGTCGATCCTGAACTCAGTGGCTAGACTCATCCACCTCACCAACCGCTCCACATCTGCCACCCCCCTCTGCCAATCCCTTCACTGGCTCCCGATTGCCCAACGCATCAAATTCAAACTGCTAACTCTGACCTACAAAGCCATCCACAATGCCGCCCCAAACTACATGACCGACCCGATACCCAAATACTACCCTATCCGTGCCCTCCGCTGCTCATAGGACCTCCTACTCTCTAGCTCCATGGTCTCTTCCTCCCATGCCCGATTGCAGGACTTCTATAGGACTTCCCCCATCCTCTGGAACTCCCTACCCCAATCCATCAGACTGTCACCTACCCTCCTCACTTTCAGGCGCACCCTGAAAACCCACCTCTTCAGGGAAGCCTACCCCAACCTCACCTAACACCTGATCTCACCTAACAACTAACCTCCTCCACTCCTCCCACCACTCCATCCCCCACAGCCATTTTCTCCTGTACCACTTTCCCCTCCCTCCTAGATTGTAAGCTCGAAAGAGCAGGGCGCTCAAACCCCTTGTGTATTGTATTGTTACTGTCTTGTATCATGTTCTGTCCCCCTTGCTACTGTACAGCACTGAGCATACCCTTTGGTGCTATATAAATACTGTATAATAACAAAAATAATCTCCAGTTATCCTGTAAGGGACAGTTTTATTAGCATTTTGTATTCCCTGTTAGAAACGAATATAAGCTGGTGCACAATATTTTACAGAGGACCCCCTTCATACAAGGAGGCCTGGAAGCTTTGAGTGGCTCTCTGGGGCCTCTTCTATGACACATCAGTGTAGTGCGTGACATCCTGGAGTTTTATAAGCTCCATTTACAAATGTAATGATGCATTAGAGAGGCATTATTATTTAAAATCCACGAAATGTGTTGTAATTGTAGAGCCGTTCTCTGAAGATCTACTTCAAATCCCATACTGTCATTACAAAGTAGAGTCACTGGGTTATTTGTCTAGAACAAAGCTGATTAACAGTCTTGGCAATGGGCTGGGTCTGCTATTTCCAAAGGTATATTCAAGTATTATACAATATGTTAAACATATTTTCCCCCTACATCAGTTATGAGAGTCAACTCAGACCCAAAACATTTTTTTTCAAGCACTGTATTATCTCTCTACAGTATTATACTGTTTGTTATTCTCATGAATGATTGAATTTATTTCTAAATTATTTTGATTTCATTGTCTGTCAAAAAACGCTGATCAGTGGCCACAGCTGCTGATTGAGGAAATATTTCCAAGATGTCTATTTGACTGAAGTTGAATAATCTAACACTGTCAAGTAGGGATGGCCACATGCTGATCGAAATACGGTTCCTGGGAAACCACACAATTTTTGATCAGTGTATGGTCAGCCTATATACATATACTGTATATGAACTGTTTTTCCTTCTCAGCATTATAATTAAATCATCTCTTGCCCCTTGTTAGCATGTGGCTTGACAGCACATAGGCTTGCTAGGTAGTTGGTGTCTAATGGGAGCTATGTCAGTATAGACTATGTAAGTAGAGCATCTTCTCTATGCCTACTGCAATACTAATCAATGTCCATTGAAGGGGACAAAGTTGTTATCTTGCCTGGGGCCCCATTTTGCCTTAATCCACTTCTAGGGGTCATAAAACAGCTTGCCTAGGAAATACTGGAAATATAAATCTGGCCTTGGTATCCAGACTAATGCAGATAGTGTGCATTAGTTTTTTTTTTTTTTCCAAAAATAATATTTATTAGGAAAGTTAAGGCAGATCAATGTACATGCAAATATAGATTACAGTCCGAACATAGACACAATATGTAGCATCCTGTTTTGCAGACGGGCTATGAGTTTAAATTGTATTACAAATTGAGGTGAGGTATATCTTTATATCAAAAGGTATATAGCAAACCAGGAGATACAGTCAGGTCCATAAATATTGGGACATCGACACAATTCTAACATTTTTGGCTCTATACACCACCACAATGGATTTGAAATGAAACGAACAAGATGTGCTTTAACTGCCAGCTTTAATTTGAGGGTATTTACATCCAAATCAGGTGAACGGTGTAGGAATTACAACAGTTTGCATATGTGCCTCCCACTTGTTAAGGGACCAAAAGTAATGGGACAGAATAATAATCATAAATCAAACTTTCACTTTTTAATACTTGGTTGCAAATCCTTTGCAGTCATTTACAGAATAATAATCATAAATCAAACTTTCACTTTTTAATACTTGGTTGCAAATCCTTTGCAGTCATTTACAGCCTGAAGTCTGGAACGCATAGACATCACCAGACGCTGCGTTTCATCCCTGGTGATGCTCTGCCAGGCCTCTACTGCAACTGTCTTCAGTTCCTGCTTGTTCTTGGGGCAATTTCCCTTCAGATTTGTCTTCAGCAAGTAAAATGCATGCTCAATCGGATTCAGGTCAGGTGATTGACTTGACCATTGCATAACATTCCACTTCTTTCCCTTAAAAAACTCTTTGGTTACTTTTGCAGTATGCTTTGGGTTATTGTCCATCTGCACTGTGAAGCGGCGTCCAATGAGTTCTGAAGCATTTGGCTGAATATGAGCAGATAATATTGCCCGAAACACTTCGGAATTCATCCTGCTGCTTTTGTCTGCAGTCACATCATCAATAAATACAAGAGAAGCAGTTCCATTGGCAGCCATACATGCCCACGCCATGACACTACCACCACCATGCTTCACTGATGAGGAGGTATGCTTAGGATCATGAGCAGTTCCTTTCCTTCTCCATACTCTTCTCTTCCCATCACTCTGGTACAAGTTGACCTTGGTCTCATCTGTCTATAGGATGTTGTTCCAGAACTGTGAAGGCTTTTTTAGATGTCGTTTGGCAAACTCTAATCTGGCCTTCCTGTTTTTGAGGCTCACCAATGATTTACATCTTGTGGTGAACCCTCTGTATTCACTCTGGTGAAGTATTCTCTTGATTGTTGACTTTGACACGCATACACCTACCTCCTGGAGAGTGTTCTTGATCTGCCCAACTGTTGTGAAGGGTGTTTTCTTCACCAGGGAAAGAATTCTTCGGTCATCCACCACAGTTGTTTTCTGTGGTCTTTCGGGTCTTTTGGTGTTGCCGAGTTCACCGGTGCGTGCCTTCTTTTTAATAATGTTCCAAACAGTTGTTTTGGCCACGCCTAATGTTTTTGCTATCTCACTGATGGGTTTGTTTTGTTTTTTCAGCCTAATGATGGCTTGCTTCATTGATAGTGACAGCTGTTTGGCTCTCATCTTGAGAGTTGACAGCAACAGATTCCAAATGCAAATAGCACACTTGAAATGAACTCTGGACCTTTTATCTGCTCATTGTAATTGGGATAATGAGGGAATAACACCCACCTGGCCATGGAACAGCTGAGAAGCCAATTGTCCCATTAATTTTGGTCCCCTAACAAGTGGGAGGCACATATGCAAACTGTTGTAATTCCTACACCGTTCACCTGATTTGGATGTAAATACCCTCAAATTAAAGCTGACAGTCTGCAGTTAAAGCACATCTTGTTTGTTTCATTTCAAATCCATTGTGGTGGTGTATAGAGCCAAAAATGTTAGAATTGTGTCGATGTCCCAATATTTATGGACCTGACTGTACATAGAGTATAATAGATAAATTGTTATAGGTAAATTACTAACCTATCTACTTGTAAGCCCTTATGTTGAGGGAATGTGAAATGTTGGGAAGGAATAGCACATGATGATGTGTTCATTATGATTTGTGTGCCCAATTCGGGAGCCTGTGATCCACAAGAAATTAGTCACACCTGTATGAGAGAATAAGTGCTATAGTTTGTTGTGGATATATGAATGATGAAAGTATACAAAAAGGTGTGAGATAAAGAGAAGTAAGAGAGGTGAATAGATAGAAGAGGAGATGTAGAGTGAGGTAGTAGGGGGGGAAATATTATTATTATTATACAGTATTTATAAAGCGCCAATAGTTCGCTCAGCGCTGTACATTACAAAGGGGGACAGAACATGTGACAGAACAATACCAATACAATGCAAAACATGAGGGGATTGAGGGCCCTGCTCTTTCGAGCTTACAATCTAGGAGGGAGGGGATAGTGGTACAGGAGGAGATAGCTGTGGGGGATGGAGTGGTAGGAAGAGTGGAGAAGGTCGGCAAGTTAGCAGGGGGTGGGGTAGGCTTCCCTGAAGAGATGGGTTTACAGGGAGCGCCTAAAGGAGAGGAGAGTAGGTGATAATTTGATGGGTTGGGGCAGGGAGTTCCAGAGGATGGGTGACACCCTGGAGAAGTCCTGGAGGCGGGCATGGGAGGAGGAGACCAGGGAACTAGAGAGGAGGTGGTCTTGTGAGGAGCGGAGTGTGCGTGCTGGGTGGTACTTGGATATTAGGTCGGTGATGTAGTTCGGGGCAGTGTGGTGGACGGCTTTGTACGTCAGTGTTAGGATTCTGAATTTGTTCCGTTGCGCAATCGGAAGCCAGTGGAGGGATTGGCAGAGGGGGGTGGCAGAAACGGAGCGGTTGGAAAGGCGAATGAGTCTGGCAGCCATATTCAGGATCGACTGAAGCGGGGATAGCTAGCGGCGAGGCAGGCCAGTGAGGAGGGAGTTGCAGTAGTCAAGTCGTGATATGATGAGGGAGTGGATGAGCTGTTTAGTGTTTTCTGGGGTTAGGAACGTGCGGATTTTGGCGATGTTGCGGAGGTGGAGTCTGCATGAGTTAAAGATTGGACTTGGAGCTGGAAGGATAGGATGGAGTCCAGAATGACACCAAGTACTCTGGCCTGCGGGGTGGGTTTAATGGTGGCATTGTTGGATGTGATAGAGAAGTCAATGGGGGGTGGTGTCCGGGCTGGGGGGAAGACAAGAAACTCAGTTTTGGAGAGGTTCAGTTTAAGGAAGTGGAGCGACATCCAGTCTGATATGTCGCTCAGTAGGTGTGTGATTCGGGCAGAGACCGAGGGGGGAGGTGGGGGGTTGAGAGATAGATTTGTGTGTCGTCAGCATAGAGGTGGTAGTTGAAGCCGTGAGAGTGTATGAGTTGGCCAAGGGAGGAGGTGTAAATGGAGAAGAGAAGGGGCCCGAGGACAGAGCCTTGAGGGACCCCAACAGAGAGGGGGAGTGAGGGGGGGGTGGTAGCATTATAGGTAACGCTGAAGGAGCGTTGTGACAGGTAGGATGAGAGCCAGGAGAGAGCAGATTCTCTGAGGCTGAGGGAGTGTAGTTTTTTGAGGAGGAGGGGGTGGTCGACTGTGTCAAAGGCCGCAGAGAGGTCAAGGAGTAGGAGCACTGAATAGTGGCCATTAGCTTTGGCGGTTAGCAGGTCATTGGAGAGTTTGAGTAAGGCGGTTTCGGTGGAGTGTAGGGAACGGAAGCCGGACTGTAGGAGATCGAGGAGGTTGTTGTCATTGAGGCGAGAGCATAGGCGGGTGTAGACGAGGGTCTCGAGGAGTTTAGATGTAAATGGGAGCAGGGAGATGGGAAAAGAAGAGAAAAAAAAGGGGGGGGGGGAGGAGAATGGGTAAGGAGTAGAGGGAATGTTAGAATTGGTAGTTGCAGATAAACTAAATCACATTGTTTTGTACGAGCCAGAAAGATAGCCATATAGCTTAGGATTCAATACGTGCAAGATCATTCAATGGGGCAACGAGTGGGTCAAGAACTCAAAAGGCAGGCCACGATGCCTAGTCTCAATCCAACCAAATGTGTCACAAATGCGTCACCGGCAGACAGAGCGTCCCCAGAGACAACATTTTGTCTAATCATTCAATCAGGGGGTGTAGGTTGTTCATGCAATAAGAGGTGATAGGTAGTGGTGGTTTTGAAATGACTCCAACAAGCCCATGTCTTCCTGAATCTCTCGGGATGGTCTTTTGCTACAGAAATCAATTCCTCCATTTCCTCAATTTTGTTGATCCTTGCAAACCATTCTCAAATAGTGGGAACCAGGGGCGGACCGACAACTCATGGGGCCCCCGGGCAACAGGGGATCATGGGGCCCCTGTGTCCTTGACCAAACTTAAAAAAGCCTATGAAAAAGGTACCAGGGGCATCTCATGGGGCCCCCTACTGACCCCAGGCCCTTGGGCAGTGCCCGAGTTTCCAAATCGTCAGTCCACCCCTGGTGGGAACATGTGTTGAGCACCAGTGGACTGGGATGCATTGTTTTGCTGTGTTTACCATGTGCATGGCGAGTGATTTACGATACGTCCTAAATGGAAGAGCGGAGTGGTGGAGCAAGAATTGTGCGGGGGAGAGGTCTAAGGAGTGCGTAGTTACTTGCGTGATTATGGTTTGGATTTTCCCCCAGAAAGGCTGCAGCAATGGGCAATCCCACCAGATATGCAGGAGTGTACCCGTCACCTGGTGACATTGCCAAGTTTGCACTAGTTAAATAAATACATAAGTGCATTAAATGGTTTTTGTTTTCACATCTGCTGGGGATTCAGCTTTCAATCTGCAACACCCTCCAAGAATGAAGCCCATCAGCCACATATATGCTGCAGCTAGTCCTGCTCTTGATACTGCTGTGTTTCTGGACCCTAGAGAAATCAATTCATCATTTATCTTAATACTGAGAGAGGTTGGGGAAATATGTTTATTTGTGAATTTCAACATGACCAAGTGTTCATTGTAGACAGATCCTCTTTAAGACTAAATAGAATATGTTATGTTATCTTTGTGATTTATATATGAACGCTTCAGTCTTGGGATTTTGTGGTATGTTAACTTGTATGAGAATCCACTGACTGATTTACAGGCCACATCCCAAGGCAGCAAAGAGGGTGAGATAAGCAATTTATAATCACCATAATGACTTTGAACGTTAAAAATTACCTACACGTGACTTAAATGTCTGTAAAAAGTAATAGCACTCCCTAGCACACTTAGCTTCCCACCAGAGTCTACATTAAGTTCAGCTCATGATGTGAGTAATTCATGTACGATGGATGGTGCATGTAGTGATAAAAGCAAGTTAACAAGCTTAGAAGTCTGTGTTATGGATAGTTGTAATTTTGGAGCGATTTTAAGTCTTTGGGCATGTTATACTTTTACATTACACATTTATACGATATATATTGTTATATTCCTTGAATATTAGCGCTCAGGAGTATGCGGAATAAAAACAGGAAATAAATTATCTTCACCAGTACACCTTGTTAGAGGTATAATCTTGTCTTTTATTCACAGAAAGCAGCAGGCATCACTGGACGACATTTCGGGAACTAACAGAATCCTTTTTTCCAGGGCTGAGCATCAACAAACTTTCCTCCACTCTTAGGACACTGCCTTGAAAAAGGGATCCTGCAAGGTTCTGAAATGCTGTGATGCCTGTTGTGTTATGCGATTAAAGGACAAGATTATTACTATACCAAAAAAAGTGTGCTGGTGACAATCCTTTTTTCCCCCTATGACTGCATAATGGCTCCATCCACCAATTCACTTCAGCACCCTTCATAAACTGTGGGTGAGCCTGTAAGGTGAGAGATTGTTTGAATACAACTTCTGGTTGTAAAAAAAAATCTCTTTATTTAATTTTATACATAATGGATATGTACACACCAAACGTTCTACAATATATCCACACAGATTGAGCAGGTTACTTTTCTCCTTTCTCTCACTGACCCTCAATAGCTCTGCTGGTATCCTCATTATTCTGCAAGTTCAGATTTCCATGTTGGGAGAGATACCATTTTCTGTGCTGCCTTTGTTATCTGGCCAGGTCGTTGTGTGACTGGCAAAATGTGGAACTCGCTGTGAACCAGCAGCTATGCTGTGGACATTCAAATCTTATCAACAACCAGTAGATGAGATTTAAAACAAGCCCTCACTAGCCTCTGTAGCTGCAGGCAATGAAGAGAAATGCATGCTTAAATTTATAGCAGAGCAACTGAAATAGCTCCGCTCACCTTATTTCACCTAGCAGCAGGGACTTGGCAGCCTGTGGGTGGGGCTTAACCAGCATCCCTGAATATTGAGGGGAGTCAACACATGTTGCTTCTTAAATAATATTTATTTTGCAGAAATTGAGTGAATACAGAAATAAGGTAGTTTTAAGAAATAGCTCCACGAACTGTATGTTGCAGGTGACACTCTTCTTCAAGCAGAAAGGTCATGTCCATCAACAAGCCATTTTTTTCAAAAGCAATATAATATGAGCTTACAAATCACAAAGCACATTCCTTGGAGGTATCCATATAACTAGGTTGCCTTGAGATCTCCAATGTCCTTGCACTCTAAACCAACTGATGGTGGGAGACCATTACACGAAGCTGGCAGAAGAGATATCCTGTTAGGGGAAAGTATCTTTCCCACTTTGTCCAGTCCCGCTCCCTAACTCTGCTCCTATTCTCTCCCCAACTATCAGGGCTCTGTCTGTGACCTACTCCCACACTGCGGGCACCCCAAATTATGTAAAAACGGTTATTTAATCATTTCTGTGCCAAGATATCTGCCCAAATCTTATCGGTTTTCAAAAATTGTGCTGCATTTTTCCTTAAAGTAATGACTATCCCCAAACTCATGTGTCATCAAATTAACACACAAGTGTGTATATAATCCATTCACGAAGACAAAAAATTAACATTTAAAAAAAATATATATATATTTTAAACCAATAAAAGTTCCAAAAAGAATGTAATCTTTATTAGTTATTTCTCCAATCACTATGGTGCCACCAGTCATTGAAAGCCCCATGTATATGCTCAAATCTTCTCTCGATTTATGCACCTCCACCAACACACCCGATGTGCTCTCACCTGGAGCTTTTGACCTCACATATACAATGTTTGGTCAAATAGCGCTTGTGTCCCTTTAATTGGACTTAGTAAAGATGTCTCCTGAGTAATGATTCATTCTTGTGGGTAGATTGAATCCTCTGTGTACAACCTCCATGGCTCAGCATGAAGAAACAAATGGGCAAAACAGTGCTTTATCATTTAAAACACCTTTATTCTAAAGGCATGAAAGCCTAACAATGAGCCACTCACATTTCTTTGGTGCTCAATCGCACCAGATACAGCCAGCATGTATAACAGCAATATATCCTTAATATTATATTATCAGCATTCTCATATTACCAATCGAAGAGCGCTGTGACATCATCAATCTCCCCACCTCTACACGTTGTGCCACAAGGTCATCTGGCTTCCTCAGAGGGATATGATTGGATGTAATGCAACTCTAACTTTATATATAGTGACAATTGCAGTCATTTTTTGTCATCCTGCCTAGTATACCATTCTCAACATGCTTGTACAGCAGCTATATTGTTGTGGATCTGGGGCACTGGTATACACAAAGCAAATCATCAGTTTAATACCAATCACCCCCTATCCCCAATTACATAAAATCTACATACAGGATAACCATATAACTGCATTTGCAGGTCTCCTACTCATTTGAATATTACCTATTGCAACCCCAACCTATGAAAAATTAAAATATTTAAAAAATAATTAAAAATAAAATCATCAATTATATAAGAACATTATTAATAATATGAAATACAATCTAAAAAACCATTAAAATATTTTTTACGATATATAATAATCTGTATATTAAAAATATTATCCATTTTAAATCTTACTACCAACCTTGATCATTATCAACATGAATCATTATCCTTATCATTACATGTATTTGAACATAATTTCCAATTTAAAAATCACAAAAATTGAATCCATCCTATCACACTACTTGCGGTGTATTCATTCTTTATATTAGAGATATTACTACTTTAAAGTGCACAAACCTACCAACATCAGTCGTGGACCTAAAAATTACTCAGAAAACATAGATCAAATTCTGCATACAAACCTTTGGGGATAAGGGACCCAAACTCATGTATCCTGTCAGGGCAGGAGCTGAGGAACGGACAGGCAGGCCTAACAATGTAACGCACTGGCTGACGACAACCACCACCCACAGACCAAAGTCCCTCAGGGCGCGGAGTCTAAGTCCCAGGCTGCCCTTCACCAGGGCCCCTGATGGTGGGGATGGACTTGACGCAGCCAGGAACCAGGTCGCGGCCCCCGAGACACCTCAGCTGCGGTAATGGCCGCCGCCAATGGCGTGTAGCTGGTGGAAGAGACAAAAGAGTAGTCAGACAAGCCGGGGTCAACAACAACAGGACAGAACAGTACAGGACAGCAGACGAGAATCACAGGTCACGAGCCGGGTTCAGCAACAGAGGGTCAGATCAAAAGAGAATACAAAGAATAGTCAAGACAAGCCGAATCAGATACCAGGAGAGTCACGAGAGTCAGAACAGAGTAACAGCAACACAAAGACAGAAGACACAAGTGCAAAGAGCATGTGCGGGCCACAGGCTTATATGTCATCAGCCACACCCCTCTGGAGGATGGACCACAGAAACCTGAAGGCATAAAAGGGCTCCCATCATGCACAGCAGAATCCAAGATGGACACCAGCACATGAAGTAACATAACCACAGGAAAAAGGTAGGACCTTGACAGTACCTCCCCCTCAAGGGCCCCTCCCCCTCCGCGGCTCAACAAAAGGTTTCTGAGGAAAGCGGGTATGAAAAGCGCGGAGGAGGGCAGGAGCATGGACATCCGCAGAAGGAACCCAGGAACGCTCCTCGGGACCATAACCGCGCCAATGAACCAGGAACTGTAATTGACCGCGCACCAATCGAGAGTCCAGGATCCGGCTCACCTCATACTCCTCATGACCGTCAACCCGGACAGGACGGGGCCGAGGAAGAGAGGTAGTGAAGCGATTGCAGATCAGAGGTTTCAACAGGGAAACATGAAAGATATTGGAGATCCGCATCCCAGATGGAAGGGCAAGTGCATAGGCCACCGGATTCACTTTGCGGAGAATGCGGAAAGGACCGACAAAATGGGGAGCCAGTTTGGGTGTGGGCACCCGAAGATTGAGGTTGCGAGTAGACAACCACACCCGATCGCCGACCTGGTATGAAGGAGCGGGCAACCGTCTGCGATCAGCCTGGAACTTCTGGTGCTGAGCTGAGTCCCTCAAGGCCCTCTGGATCTGCCCCCAAGAAGAACGCAGGGCAGCAAGATGGTTCTCCACAGCCGGAATGTCCTGTGGTGAGAACCTCTCAGGTAATACCGCGGGTTGAAACCCATAGTTGGCCATGAAGGGAGACATCCCGGTGGAGGAGTTGACCGCCGAGTTCCTGGCAAACTCTGCCCACGGCAGGAGATCGGCCCAATCATCCTGATGGTCTGAAATATAACACCGAAGGAATTGTTCTAAGGCCTGATTGGAACGCTCCGCAGCCCCATTGGACTGCGGGTGGTAGGCTGATGAAAAGGAGAGACTAATACCCAACTGGGAGCAGAAGGCACGCCAGAATCTGGACACGAACTGACTCCCGCGGTCTGAGACAATCACCTTAGGTAACCCATGCAGGCGAAAAATCTCCCTGGAAAAGACCGTGGCCAGTTCCTGCGCTGTGGGTAATTTCCTGAGTGGAATGCAATGGCACATCTTGGAAAACCGATCGACGATCATGAGGATGACCGTATGACCCCGAGACACCGGGAGGTCTACAATAAAGTCCATCCCTAGATGTGACCAAGGACGCTCCCCATTGGGAATGGGTTGCAGAAGACCCAAAGGGAGATGCCGTGGAGACTTATTCTGGGCACAGATCGAACATGCCGCTACATAAGAGGCAATGTCGGCACGGAGGGTTGGCCACCAGAATAAGCGAGAGACGACCCAACACAGCTGGTTCTTCCCTGGATGCCCGGCAGTTTTGGCGTTATGGTAGGTACGCAGCAGGCGGGTGCGCAATCCCTCAGGTACGAAACATCTACCCTCCGGCCTCCTGGGAGGAGCATCAGTTTGAGCCGCCAAAATCTGCTCCCCAAGGGGAGAGGTCAGACTGGTGCGAATGGCAGCCAGGATCTGATCTGGAGGTATAAGTGAGATTGGCTCAGAGTCCTCCCTGGACAACTCAGAGTATTGCCGTGATAACGCATCAGCCCTGACATTCTTGGAACCAGGCAAATATGAAACCACATAGTTGAAGCGTGACAAGAACAGAGCCCATCTGGCCTGGCGGGGTGTCAATCTCTTGGCCTCCGAAAGATAAGTCAGGTTCTTGTGATCGGTAAGAATGAGGACCGGAACCGCGGAACCCTCGAGCAGGTGCCTCCATTCCTTGAGAGCCAGAATGATGACCAACAACTCCCGATCTCCAATCTGGTAGTTGCACTCAGCCGAGGAAAGCTTCCTGGAGTAGAACCCGCAGGGAAGTAGGGGTCCATCGGGCGACCGACGCTGAGACAGGAGAGCCCCTACTCCCGTCTCGGAAGCATCAACTTCGAGGACGAAGGGCAACCCAGGATTGGGATGCGAAAGAATCGGAGCCGAAGCAAAGGCAGCTTTCAGAGCCTCGAAAGCTCTGATGGCCTCGGATGGCCACTCGTGAGGGTTACTCCCCTTCTTGGTTAGGTCAGAGAGAGGCTTTGCCAATGTGGAGAAGTTCCTGATGAACTTCCGATAGTAGTTGGCAAAACCCAGAAAGCGCTGAATGGGCCGAAGACCATTAGGACGAGGCCACTGCAGAACTGCCGCAACCTTCTGAGGGTCCATGGAAAATCCCTCCGCGGAAATTATGTAGCCCAAAAAGGCAACCTGGGATCGATGGAACTCGCACTTCTCGAGTTTACAAAAGAGTCCGTTCTCACGCAATCGTTGCAGCACCTGCTTAACATCCTGGACATGGGACTCCATGGAGGTAGAGTAAACCAAGATGTCATCCAGGTAAACCACTACGCATTGCTGCAACAAATCACGAAGGACATCGTTTATGAATTCCTGAAAGACCGCGGGCGCGTTACACAATCCGAAGGGCATCACCAGGTATTCGTAGTGCCCAGTTCTAGTGTTAAACGCGGTCTTCCACTCATCCCCCTGTCTGATCCGTACGAGGTTGTACGCCGCCCTAAGGTCGAGTTTGGTAAAGACCGTTGCTCCCTTAAGGCGGTCGAATAACTCAGAAATCAAAGGAATTGGATATGCATTTTTAATGGTAATCCGATTGAGACCCCTATAATCGATGCAGGGCCTCAATTCCCCACCTTTCTTCTTTACGAAAAAAAACCCCGCTCCTGCTGGGGAAGTAGACTTACGAATGTGCCCCCGGGAAAGCGCATCCACCACGTACTCCTCCATGGCCTTATTCTCCGCAACCGAGAGAGGGTACACCCTGCCACGTGGAGGAGTGGCCCCGGGTTGCAGGGATATGGCGCAGTCGTAAGGACGATGCGGTGGTAAGGTACCAGCGCGTACCTTATCGAACACGTCCCGGTATTCCCCATAGTCGGTGGGCAACGCAGAGTCCGAGGAGGCACACAATACCTTAACCGGCCCCCGGATGCACCCGGCCCCACACTGTGGAGACCATGAGAGAATCTCGGCTGTTTGCCAATTGAAGGTTGGATTGTGCCTCTGGAGCCAGGGATACCCCAAAACCACCGAATAGTGTGGGGAAGAAATCACCTGAAAACAGGCCAACTCCCTGTGAACAGCCCCAATGGCTACCTCTATTGGCAGGGTCTCGTGGGTAACCTGCGGCGGCTGCAGGGGCCTGCCATCTATTGCTTCGAGAACCAATGGGGCAGCACGAGCCTGCAGGGGAATGGAGTGCTGCGCAGCAAACGAGCTGTCCAAGAACAACGCACCGGCCCCAGAGTCTACCAACGCCTGGGCCGTCACCGAGCCCCCTGTCCAAGAAAGGACCACGGTGATCAGTGGCTTATCCTTGCGGGACGCCGGGGACGAGGAAACTCCACCCAAGATCTGTCCCCGACATGATCTCAGGTGCGAGCGTTTCCCGGACGGACCGGACAAGACTGCCGAAAGTGCCCACCGAGGCCACAGTACAGGCAGCGACCCTCCCGACGCCGAGCGGCCCGCTCCCCCTCGGAAAGGCGAGCAAACCCCAGCTGCATGGGTTCCCCACCAGACAAGCCATCCCCAGGAGGCGTGGGAGGAGAGGGAGGAACGGGTGGGACAGAAAACGCAGGTGCCAGTCGATTGGAAGGCCTCCGCAGGCGTTCCTTGAGTGAAGGCCTCTCCCTGAGCCTGGTGTCAATCAGGATCAGGAAAGAGATGAGCTCCTCCAACACCACAGGCAGTTCCTTAGCTGCAATCTCGTCCTTCAATGAGTCAGAAAGACCCTGGGAAAACGCAGCCACCAGAGCCTCATTGTTCCAACTGACCTCTGCCGCCAGGGTACGAAACTCTATAGCGTACTCGGCCACGGTCCGTGAACCCTGATGCATGGTCATGAGCAGCTTGGCCGCCGAGGTGGAACGAGCCGGTACGTCGAATACCCTACGGAAGGCATCGACAAAACCAGAAAAATCTTGAATCACCGGGTCGTTCCTCTCCCATAAGGGATTCGCCCAGGCCAAGGCCTTGTTTGAGAGTAGTGAGATGAGGAACCCCACCTTTGACCTCTCAGACGGAAAGGCGTGGGGTATTAATTCAAAATAAATACCCACCTGGTTGAGGAACCCACGACACTGACTCGGCTCACCCCCAAAGCGCTGTGGAAGAGGGGCTGAACCGGTCATACCTCTGGACACCGCGGGTGCCGCATCAGCCGCGGCGGTAGGCACAGCAAGCGGAACGGCATCGGAAGCGACCACCGGAGCGACAACCGGCCTAATAACACCAGGAGTAAGGTGCGCGGTGCGTGCAAGCAGAGTTTGCAACGCCTGAGTGAACTGATCCAACAGGTGATCCTGTTGATCGAGTCTGGCGACTAGCATTGGGAGCGAAGGCGTGCCTGCACCGTCAGGGTTCATGGCACTTGTGTAATGTCAGGGCAGGAGCTGAGGAACGGACAGGCAGGCCTAACAATGTAACGCACTGGCTGACGACAACCACCACCCACAGACCAAAGTCCCTCAGGGCGCGGAGTCTAAGTCCCAGGCTGCCCTTCACCAGGGCCCCTGATGGTGGGGATGGACTTGACGCAGCCAGGAACCAGGTCGCGGCCCCCGAGACACCTCAGCTGCGGTAATGGCCGCCGCCAATGGCGTGTAGCTGGTGGAAGAGACAAAAGAGTAGTCAGACAAGCCGGGGTCAACAACAACAGGACAGAACAGTACAGGACAGCAGACGAGAATCACAGGTCACGAGCCGGGTTCAGCAACAGAGGGTCAGATCAAAGGAGAATACAAAGAATAGTCAAGACAAGCCGAATCAGATACCAGGAGAGTCACGAGAGTCAGAACAGAGTAACAGCAACACAAAGACAGAAGACACAAGTGCAAAGAGCATGTGCGGGCCACAGGCTTATATGTCATCAGCCACACCCCTCTGGAGGATGGACCACAGAAACCTGAAGGCATAAAAGGGCTCCCATCATGCACAGCAGAATCCAAGATGGACACCAGCACATGAAGTAACATAACCACAGGAAAAAGGTAGGACCTTGACATATCCACCATGATTCCTTTTTACTCATCTCTCTAATCATTTTGTCCCCTTTCCAATGCTTCTTGTAAATTTCTAATCTGCAGAATTGCAGATTACTATAATCCTTGTTATGCACCATTTTAAAGTGATTAGAAAGGTGATGTTTCTTATAACCTCTACCTACATTATATACATGTTCCTTTATCCTGTCCTTTAATGCCCTTTTGGACCTCCAAACATACAGATACCCACAAGGGCAGGTCCAGAACCTTTCCATTTAATTAAATATTGGAGTTGGTTCCTCCTTTACCTACAGTCAACAATTGTTTCTACCTCATATGCCTCTTCGCCATCGATCACTGGTTCAGGTGGCCCCAGTTCCCGACCTGGAAAAGGGTTAGAGACTGCAGACTTGAGCAACGATAAGTGGAATACGGGATGGACTTTTAGAGATTCTGGTAATGTGAGCTTGTATGCTACATCGTTAATGCTCCTTTTTAATGGAAAAGGTCCCACAAATTTGAGGCCTAACTTCTTTGAGGGACAGGTTAACCTTAGATTGGCTGTTGACAACCATACCTCCTCGCCAGGTTCCAGGACCATGTCCCCTTTCCTTTGTCAAATAATTTCTTATTGGACAACTGAGCCTTTGAGATTGTCTCTTGTAGCATCTTGTTGTTCTGTTGAAGATATTCAAAGGTATCTTGGACTGCTTTGATTGCGGATTCAGGCACTAGATTGGACAGGAATGCAGGATGAAATCCATAGTTGGAGAAGAAGGGAGACTGTTTTGTGGCCGAGTGTTTTGAATTATTATATGCAAATTCAGCCAAGGGTAAAAGTGATACCCAGTCATCTTGGGAAAAAGACGTGAAACAACGAATGTACTGCTCCAAGGTCTGGTTGGTTCTGTTTAGCCGTTGGTGTGAGAGTGATAGGCGGAAGAGAGTGAGAGTCCCACTTTCTACTTCTCGTAAAGAGCTTTCCAGAATTTCGAGGTGAATTGTACCCCTCGATCCAAAATGATGTTCCCTGGGACACCATGGAGGTTCACCACCTCTCTTATCAAGATTTGGGCCATTTTTGCTGCAGACGGTACTCCCTTCATGGCAATAAAGTGGGCCATTTTAGAAAACCGATCCACTATAACAAAAATAGCCAAACATCCTTCTGATGGTGGCAGTTCTACAACGAAGCCCATCAATATCATTCTCCAAGGATGGTCAGGAACAGGTAGAGACCTTAATAATCCTCACGTCTTACTTCTGTTACCCTTGTTCCATATACATGTGGGACAGGAATTTATGTAAGCCTTGCAGTCCTTCTTCCACTCAGGCCACCAGAACAGGCGTTGCACTAGGTATAAGGTCTTGTGGACCCCGAAATGTCCTGCCAGTTGATGGTCATGACAGAGCCCTAAAAATTGCCAGTCTGGCAGTTTCTGGTGCAAAAATTCTGTTTCCTGACCATAGTAACCCTTCTCTAGAGGACAATGTTATTCCTGGAGGGGATGGAGCCCCAAAAGATGCCTGCTGAATCTGCGAAAAAAGGTCTGGTTGTAAAAGACAGAAGTTACCTGTTGAGAGCACTGTGTCAGGGGTAGGAGGATCCTTCGGGTCATCAAACATCCTAGACAGGGAATCGGGTTTGATATTCTTAGAGCCTGGTCTATAGGTAATGTGGAAGCTGAATCTGGAAAAGAAGAGTGCCCACCTGGCTTGTTGGGGTTTTAGACGTTTCACAGTCTTCAGGTACTCCAGATTTTTGTGTCGGTGTAGATCAAAATGGGGTGTGCTGCTCCCTCTAAAAAGGTACCTCCATTCTTCCAAGGCTGATTTGATGACCAGTAATTCTCGGTCCCCTACGTAGTTTCTCTCCGCCAGGGATAGCTTTCAGGAAAAGAAGGCAACAAGATGAAGCAGGAGTTTCAGACCTGGCCGCTGCGATAGGACAGCCCCAACAGCAGGCGTCTACTTCTACCACAAAGGGTAGTGCTGGATCCGGATGGCTTAATATGGGTGCTGAGATAAAAAGTCCCTTTAATGCGTCAAAAGCATTTTGGGCTTCCCGTGTCCAACGGAATCAGGTTCCTTGTTTGGTCAATTGATTGATAGGAGTGATGATGGCTGAAAACCCCTTGATGAACCTCCTGTAAAAGTTGGCGTCAGGATGTCGTCAAGGTATACAATCACAAAGATGTCTAAGAAGTCCCTGAAAATGTCATTCACTAGGTGCTGGAATGTTGCAGGGGCATTACACAGTCCGAAGGGCATAACTAAGTACTCGTAGTTGCCAAACCTGGTACGGAAGGCTGTTTTCCACTCATCTCCTTCTCTGATCCTTATGAGATTGTATGCCCCTCTTAAATCCAGTTTTGTAAATATGGTCGCAAATCTGAGCCTCTGGAATAGTTTTGGGACTAGTGGCAGAGGATATCTGCTCTTCACCGTGATGTTATTTAATTCGCAGTAGTCCACACATGGATGGAGGGAGTGATCTTTTTTTTCACAAAGAAGATCCCTGTACCTGCTGGTGAGGTGGAGGGGCGGATGAACCTCTTTTTGAGATTATTTTCGATGTAATTTTTTAATGCCTCCAACTCATGCTCTGATAGTGGAAAGATCCAACCAAAAGGAATCTCAGCTCCAGGTAGAGGATCGATCGGGCAGTTGTAGGGCCTGTGAGGTGGAAGGCTGTCTGCACCACATTTACTGAAGATGTCCAGAAAGTTATGGTATGCTGCCGGAACCATTTGGCCTACTTCGGTATCATTTTCCATGCATAACAGGGGCCCGGATTGAGCAGGGTCTTGGGGCAAGCAGTGCTCATGGCAGTAGGCCGATTGAAAGTCCACTTCACCAGATACCCAGTTTACACTGGAGTTGTGGGCCTGCAACCATGGGATCCTCAAGATGACTGGAAACAGTGGTGATGCAATAACATTCAGGCATAGTAGTTCCTTGAGGCCAGATGGAGATATTACCACAGGAAGTGGGATCGTTTCCTGTGTGACTGCCCCAGACTTAATGTTAGATCCGTCGACCAGATATACGGTCAGTCTCTGAGTCTTGGCTTTTAAGGGTATCTGGTGTTGCTGAGAGAAGGTTGTGTCGATAAAGCAACTGCAGGTCCCAGAATCAATGATAGCGGGTGTGACTATCGCAGCGTCAGACCCCAGCCCTTCTCACCAAACGTGTGACTGAAGGACTAGCCAATCTAAAACCGCGCTGTCACGTGCATAACAATGCCACGCCCAGCTGCACCCTGCACAACGATTTTCCAGCTAATGGACCACAATCGATGTACCTGCAGCCTGAGAGCGATTGTTACTGGGTTAGGTGAATTAAGCAATTAACCCTTCACACTGCCACCACCTCCTTTTTATACAAAGAAAGCGGAAACTCAGCAATATCAGCAATAACACTATGATGTTTGCGTAAGCATCTGTATACCGCTGTCACCGCAGGCAGAGATATACAGAAGTTAAAACACACACAGTAGCGCTCTTCAAAAGCAGGGATTCTTAGTTACATTAAAGAGCTTTAGAAACAGTTCAACACTCTCAGAAAGTAAGATTTATTACTAAAAGGTCAAAAGGGTACAATAAAAATATTTTCAGAAAAAGATGTAGCATATATATATATATATATATATATATATATATATATATATATATATATATATATATATATATACACACACACACACACACATACATACACACACACATACACACACACAGACAGACATACATACATACATACATACATATACATACATACACACATATATATATATACATATACATACATACACACATATATATATATATATATATACACACACACACACACACACACACACACACACATATATATATATATATATATATATATATATATATATATACACACACACACACATATGAATACACACATACATATATATACACATATATACATACACACACACACACACACAGCTGGGCCTGGATACCTTTTGAACTCAGCATCCAGGGACCATGTGTCACTCAACAGAGAGGGAGGGGGGAAGGGGGGATTGGAGGAGAGAGAGATACAAGATGGAAGATCCTTAGCAAGAAGGAGGACCACGTCCATCTTTGTATGCACAATTGCTACAGCAGGTACTGGCCCAAAAGCGGGAATGAGATGGATATGGTAAGATGAGCAGGATTGATAGTTGGTAGTTTAGCAGGCAAGGTGGTCAGAGACCTACGTAATTTTGCAGGGCAGTTCCATACATAATGGCCTGATTCTCCGCAATAGAGGCATAGGTTGCCCTATCGGCGGCATTGACATTCCTCCGGGGTGAGGGAGGTTCATAGCAACCCTATTTGCATGGGTTCAGAGTCATCAGAATTGGGTGCAGCAGGGCTGGTTGGTGCCATGCTTGCTGGAAGTGGTACCCTGGGTAGCATCCACATGGGGCGAACTTAGCCTGCGGATCTTTCCAACCTTCGTTCCCTAAGTCGGCGGTCAATCTGGATAGCCAGATTAATAAGCTCTTCCAACATGTTAGGTACCCTGACTCGAGCTAGCTCATCTTTAAGGGGTTCGGCTAGGCCTAAGAGGAACTGGTATCGTAGGGCAGCAATGTTCCAATTGGTATCGGCGCTCCAATGCTGGAATTCTGTTACATAGTCCTCAGCTGCCCTGGGACCCTGCTGAAGAGAGTGTAGTGCGGCTTCTGCAGATGCAGATCTCTGGGGATCGTCAGAGCTGCGCCATAGCCTCAAAAAAACGATTTAAGGAAGTCAGCTTGGCATCTTCGTTCTCCAGCAAATGGTGGGCCCATGCTTGTGGTTCGCCCTGGAGGAGTGAGATCACAAACCCCACCTTGGTTGACTCTAAAGAAAAGGTGCAGGGTTGCAAAGCAAAACAGAGTTCACAGGCGTTGTGGAAGGCCCTGAATTTGTGGTAGTCGATAGAAAATCTTTCAGGCGTAGGTACTCCAGGTTCAGGGGGCAACATCATCACTGCAGGGTTCACCATGGTTCCTGGAGCGACAGTTGGAGTGGATGTCGCTGCGGTGCTAGCAGAGGGTGTGTGTGCAGATAAAGTCTGAAAACGGTTCTCCAGATAGTTATAACCCTCTTGCAGGACCTTGATGGCTTGTGTCAGTGCCACAATGTGCTGGCATATCTCTTCCAGAGGAGAGGCCCCTCTCTCAGACTCCGACATGGCCTTCTGGTACTGTCATGTACCTGGTTGGGGAGCCTGACATGGAGAGGAAGCATCCTCTTACTACTCCTGCTCAGAGCCCTGATAGTGGGAACAGAGGGCATAGAGCCAGGAGTGGCACGAGTGCCAGGTAGGTCTGGAGCCGGTGGCAGGCAGGTGAGACCCAGGAGATCCGGATACAGGCTAGGTGTGGATGCAGGAACGTAGGTGCAGCAGCAGGCAGGTATGGCGGCAATCAGGATGCAGACTGGGAACGGACACAGGAGCGTGGATGTGGCAGCAGGCAGGTATGGCGGTGACCAGGATGCAGGCCAGGTGCAGGACCGTGGGTGCAGCAGCAGGTAAGTATGGCAGCAATCAGGATACAAGCCAGTAGTTGGTAGTAAGTAGGTGCAGCAGAATCAGACAAGCCGGGTCAGGATCAAACGAGCAAATCAAGTACAAGGGAGCAGGCAAGTATATAGTCAGGGATAAGCTGGGGTCGGTGCAGGCGGAGTTCTTTCTTAGTCAGGTCAGATCAGATACAGGCAACAGAATCAGGTTATGAAGTGCAGAACGTTATAGACCAAAAGGCATTGTCCAAACTGTATTGCAGGTTTAAATAGCCCGCCTTGCGGTGACGTGTACGCTACTGCGCATACGCACGCTCCTGCGCATGCACGCCTACACATTCCCGCACATGCGGCCCGAGGGGATCCTGCGCACAGCTGCACGGAGGGATCCCTGACAGCAGGCTAGTGCACATATCGCTTATAAAATTAAATCCCTTATAAAATATCTCTTTCTTGTAGAGGGATGAGTAAATTCTATACATCTTTGGATATTATCAAAAATTCATAAGCAGCTATAGCAGCTGCCACAAGCATATAAATCTTTTGGTTTTGTTTCAAAGATCATTTATTTTTATTAAGTGGACTATTAAACTTAATTGAAATGCATGTGAAAAATAAACTGTTTAAATGCCCCTTACTTTGCTAAAACCTAAACTGCTAATAAAAAAAAACATGTAATGCATATCTGTCAACAGCTCCTGCCTACCTCTTGCAGTCTTCAATAGATTTTCCAAGGCAACACACATACTTTACTTCAAAGGGTAGGATCTGAGTTAAAGTGGAGCTCCACTCAAAAGAGGAAGTTCCGCTTTAAGTCTTTGTCCCCCTCTCCCCATTAGGGATTGGCACCTTTGGGAAGTGGGTACCCGAATTTGACAGGTACCCGCTCCTACTTCCGCTGCGCTCGCATAGGCAATCGGAAGTGGAAGTGGCCCTCCCCCCGTAGTCTTCTGGGACATGTGACAGGTCCCAGAAGACTACGGGGCCACTCACAAAGCGCAGATCTTCTTGCGCATGCACAGTGGGCACCTTGCTGTGAAGCCGCAAGCTGTCACAGCCAGGTGCCCACACTGAAGATGCCTGCACCAGGGAGAGAAGACGACTGGTGAACCCAGCCGTGGTGAGGATACCGCTGGACCAAAGGACAGGTAAGTGACTGTATTTTAAAAGTCAGGAGCTACAAAAACTGACTTTTTTTTTTCCAGGTGGAACGCTGCTTTAAGGTAGAGCAAACGATTGGCATGTGACATTACTCTTTAACTACTTCAGTACAGAACACTTAAAGCCCCTTCCTACCTGGGCCAATTTTAATTTTCGGCGCTGTCACAATTTGAAAGGCAACTACTCATGCAATACTGTACCCAAATTAAATTTAAATCATTTGAGACAGAGCTTTTCTTGGTGGTATTTAATCACCATTGGGTTTTTTGTACATTTTTTTGCAATATAAAAAAAAAAAGGGAAAGTGTGGAAAAAAAACACATTGTTCTTTTTTATCTGTTAGAAATTTTTGCAAATAAATAATCTTTCTACATAAATATAGGACAAAATGTATTCTGCTACATTTCTTTGATAATAGCAACCCAAATCAGTGTATATTATTTAGTCTGTGTGAAAGGTATAGCATCTACAAGCAACTGGGAACAGCGGCAACTCATCCACGAAGTGATAGGGCACGTAAAATGACAAAGAGGGGTCAGCACATGCTGAAGCACACAGAAGTCACCAACTGTCTGCATAATCAATAGCTAAAGACCTCCAAACTTTGTGTGGCCTTCAGATTAGCACAACATTGTATAGAGAACTTTGTGAAATGGGTTTCCATGGCCAAGCAGCTGCATCCAAGCCTTACATCACTAACTGCAATGCAAAGCATCACATGCAGTGGTGTAAAGCACACCGCCACTAGATTCCCGAGCAGTGGAGACGTGTTCTCTGGAGTGATGAATCATGCTTCTCTGTCTAGCAATCCGATGGATGTGTCTGGATATGCGGGTTGCCAGGAGAATGGTACTTGCATGACTGCATTGTGCCAAGTGTAAAGTTTGGTGGAGGGGGGATTATGGTGTGGGGTTGGTTTTCAGGAGCTGGGCTTGGCCCCTTAGTTCTAGTGAAGGAACTCTTTAAGGAGTCAGCATACCAAGACATTTTGGACAATTTCATACTCCCAATTTTGTGGGAACAGTTTGGGGATGTCCCCTTCCTGTTCCAACATGACTGTGCACTAGTGCACAAAGCAAGGTCCATAAAGACATGGATGAGTGAGTACGGGGTGAAGGAACTTGACTGGCCTGCACAGAGTCCTGACCTCAACCCAACAGAACACCTTTGGGATGAATTAGAGTGGAGACTGCGAGCCAGGCCTTCTCGTCTGACATTAGTGCCTGACCTCACAAATGAGCTTCTGGAAGAATAGTCAAACATTCCAATAGACACACTCCTAAACCTTGTGGACAGCTGTTATACAACCCCTGGCAAAAAGTTTTAAATTACCACTCTTGGAAAATGTTCAATCAATTGTTTAACTTTAATGTCACAGACATGCCTCAAAACTATTTTATTTTTATTTTTTTATTAAACTTTTTTTCCATTACAAAAACACAACAAAACATCATTTTCATTCAAAATACAAACATTTCCCCTGAATTTTACATTCCAACCTCCCCACTAACCCCCCCCCTCACAACTTACCCTGGTCCATATACTGTAACTCTTTCCAATCTATACCTGTAATCTTTCTCCTCTGTTCTCACTTCCCACTCTCCTTTTTCTTACTATTCTCTTTCTTTCCCTCCAGCCTATCTTTTCCCTTTTCCTATTCCTGCTACAGCCTTACAAAAAACATTCCCTTTATTCTCCTACCTCAAATCAGATCCCTGGGCCTCTCACTACTTCCATAGATTTTCCAGAAGTCTTGAAGTCAGACCATCTATCCCATTCCTTTTCTAAATTTACCCATATTACCTTTGTCTATATGGTAGAACTCCTCCATCTTATTTATATCTTCCAGTCTGTCGAACCAGTCCTTAATTGTTGGAGGCTCCTGTACCTGCCAAAATTTAGGAATAAGCCCTTTAGCCGCACTAATTAGGTGGTATAATACACTATTTCTATACTGCTTCACTGGTACTTCTGTCCTATAAAATAAACACCCCCCCGGATCCTTCTGTATAGTTGCCCCAATATCTCTTGTATAAACTGGATTACATCTTGCCAAAACCCCTGTATTTTTGGACAGTCTCACCATATATGTGGCATTGTTCCTTTAGCTCCACATCCCCTACAACATAATGGTGAGCCTTCCAGTCGTTATGTGCAACACTCGGTATCAAATACCACCTTGTTAAACATTTATAATTAATTTCGACCGTATTTAACCATGTGTTAATTTAAACATTTTGTTTTTCTGTGATTCATTCATTTTGATCCCAGTTCCCTTCTCCATTCTCTAAGAACAGTGGAGGACCTGCCCCCCCCCAATTCAACAAGATTCTTATATATCCCAGAAGTAACATGTTTTGGAGCCATACTGGAACCCAACATTTTTTCAAATGGGAGCATGTCCATCGTCAGTGGTTAAGGCAACTTCGCAACAAAATGTCTTAATTGATAATATCTCAATTCATCTAATGCCACAAATAACTTTTTTACTCTTTAAGTCTTGAAAAGTGCCCAACTTCCCTTTAACTACTATATCCCCCAAACGTGCATCTACATCTTTAAACCGTTTCCCCAAAATGTTATCCTTTTCCGGCGGGAAAAACTCAGTACCCACCAGGGGAATCAACAATGAATTGTACTTCCAATCCTTTTGATTGTGCATTCTAACTCATACTCTTAATACATCCTGTGTAATGTACTACTAGTCTCATCCATAGTGCAAAACTTTTGTGGTATCCAGATAATCCTCTCTAATCGTATATTTAAGTATTAGTTTTTTTATTATCCCAAAGAAGGATCCTGGGATATGAACTGGGAGCATGTGGAATTTATATAAGATGTTTGAGACTATCACCATCTTAACCAAATTTATACGCCCGTTCTAAGAGACCCTTTCCCTTGAGAGCCTGCTCAGGTCATCCTTTAATTTATTAATGGAATACAGTTTACCCGGTATATATTATTTATAGAAGGAGTCAACTTTACACCTAGGTAACCGAATTCCTTCTCCCTCCATGAAAATGGGAAGTCTTTTTGTAAAGTCTGCATCACATTTTTTGAAACATTAATGTTCAAGATCTCTGATTTTGAGGGGTTTATTTTCAAGTTTGAAAGCTCTCCGTACCCTTTTAGTAATCCCATTAGGTTAGGCAACGTTAACCCAGGGTTCACAATATAAAACAACATATCATCAGTATATGCCACTACCTTATGCTTTATCTCACCTATCTTGATTCCTCTAATATCAACACTTTCTCTTACCATCGCCAGCAAAGGTTCCAGGGATATTACAAATAATAACGGGACTTGTACCAATGTACATCTTAAAAAAACCTTGAGAGGGACCCATTTACCTTCACTGCCGCTGATGGGCCGTTGTAGAGCTCCTTTATCAAACTCATCATCTTAGTCCCTATTCCCAAGGCCTCTAGGGTATTTATCAAACCCCCAGTCTACCCTCGATCCACAACAAAATTGTTGGTAACTTTTCTCTCTTTGCCCTCTGTAGAAGAAGCAATGTTCTTAAACCATTATCCCTCCCTTACCTTCTTGGGAGAAAACCCACTTGATCTAAATGTATCCCATTCTGGCATCAGCTCTTTTAACCTCATAGCTAGCACCTTCGCAAACAGTTTTATATCTGTATTTAGTAGTGATATAGGTCTATAGCTAGCGCATTGTGAACTATCCTTTTCTTCTTTTAGGATGATCGTTATATATGCTTGCAGCGATTCTGCTCTTATTCCCATCCCCTCTCCTAAGGCGTTCATATATGTACAAAATTTAGGCACCAATAAGTCTCCAAACTTCTATAATACCCCACCGTATACCCATCGGGTCCTGGGCTTTTCCCTCCTGCTGTATTCTTCAGGGCCGTATTAATTTCCTCCTGGGAGTTCTCTTGTTCTAACAATACTAATTTTCTTTTAATATTCTTGGCAGGTCTGCCTTTTTCCCCTCTTTTCTTCCTCTGTAGCTTTCAGGTTCTTAGGTTTTACATCATACAACCTACTATAAAATGTTTGGAACGTTTCTGCAATATCAGTGGTGGAGTACACCAGTTCTCCTTTTTCATCTTTAATCCTTTAAATATAATTTTTCGATTTCTTCTCCTTAAATCTTTTCATTAAATATTTTCCTGGTTTATTCCCCACTGATACTGTATCTCTCCTTTGAAACCCTATTGAAGATCTTCCTTGATTCCTGTTCCAGAAGGTCTTTTAACTCTTCTCTTTTAAGTATAGTCCTTGAACAAACCTCTGTATCCGATCTCTTTTTATGTGCCCGTTCTAATCTGTATAACTCCTCCGTCACCTCCTTTATTTTTCTCTCCGAATCTTTTATTTTTTATTTTTTGTAGTTACTGCGGCTGTCAGGATTCCCCTCACGTACGCCTTATGTGCTTCCCAAATGTTGGCCACAGAGACTTCCTCAATTTAACAGAAAAAATTGCTCTGTTTCCTCCCTTAGCCTCCTCCCTAATTCAGGGTCCTGTATAAGAGTCTCCACATTGCCCTTTTGTGTCCTTCTCCTCCTACCTTTAACCACTTGCCTACCAGGCACTTATACCCCCTTATTTACCAGTGCTGCCGCACTTTGATTGACAATTGCGCGGTCATGCAACATTGTACCCATATGAAATTTTGATCATTTTTTTCTCACAAATAGAGCTTTCTTTTGGTGGTAATTAATCGCCACTGGGCACTTTACTTTTTGTGCTATAAATAAAAAAATGAAAAAAATGTGAAAAAAAAAAAAAGTTTCTTTGTTTCTTTTATAAAAATTTTCAAACAGGTATTTTTTCTCCTTCACTGATGTGCGTTGATGAGGCAGCACTGATGGGCACTGATAGGCGGCACTGATGGGCACTGATAGGCAGCACTAAAGGGCACTGATAGGCAGTACTAATGAGGTGGCACTGATAGACAGCACTAATGAGGTGTCACGGATAGGCGGCACTAATATGCAGCACTGATAGGCGGCACTGATAGGTGACACTGATTATGGGTACTGACAGACGGAACTGACTGGCATCACTGCTGGGCACTGACTGGTGGCACTGACTGGCAGCACTGCTGGGCTGCACTGGTGGGTGGCACTGGTGGGCAGCACTGGTGGGTGGGCACAGGTGGGTGGCACTGGTGGGCACAGGTGGGTGGGCACAGGTAGGTGGCACTTCTGGGCACAGGTAGGTGGCACTGCAGAGTGGCACAGGTGGGTGCACTGCTGGGCACAGGTGGGTGCACTGCTGGGCACGGGTGGGCGGAGCTAGTGGGCGCACTGCTGGGCACAGGTGGGCGGAACTTGCGGGTGGCACTGCGGGGCACCGATCATCAGGGCACTGATCATCAGTGCCCTGATGATCGCTGCCGATCCCCGCTCTGACAACTGCCGGTTCTCGGCAGTACTTTCCTCACGATCTGACAGCGTGAGGAAAGTGCAGCCGAGAACCGGCACTTGCATTTCCCTGTGATCAGCGTGTCATTGGACACCGCTGATCACGTGGTAAAAGGCCGCTGTGATTGGCCTTTTACCACATCACGTGATCAGCTGTGTCAGTAGGACACAGCGATCATGGAGATCGCCGGGTGTGCGCCCCCTGGGGCGCGCAGGAGAGCGCGTTCTGGGAGGACGTCACATGACGTCCACTCAGAACTGGCCGGCCGCAGTGCAGCCGTCATTCGGCTATCTGCGGTCGGCAGCTAGTTAATCTTACCGTGAGAGGAGCATGATCTGAGATAGACATAATTTCTATGTTGGATTTAACCAGTGAATGCAATTGTCTATGCTCGATCATAATATAATCCAACCATGAATATGATCTATGCACCAGGGAGAAGAAGGTATAATCTCTTTCTCTGAGATGTTTCACCCTCAATGCATCCAATAGCTGACTTTGATGTAACCTCTTTTTCAACATTCTTAGTTTTTTACCTCCTCCTCTCTGCACAACCCCTTTGCCTGTATGTTGCCCTGAAATCTGACGTGGGATTCCCCCACTGGTGATTCCTAAAATGGGGTAATACTCTGAACATGGACACCTACTCCTACCCACCGCTCTCAACGTGGAGCTTAAGTGTTTATTAACCTGTTTGGCCTCCCGCCGCCCCGCTGACTCTACTTATTTTTCCCGAAGACCTGCTGAAAAAAAAACACAGGGGGTGGAGAGGGGGAGAGAAAGGAGAAAAAAAAATGTGGGGGAGGAGGAGGGGACAACAATTCATCCCCCAGAGCCACCTATCCCTCCCCAATTCAGTCTATCTTGTCTTTTTATTCACTGGCTGCCACTTCTCTTTTTTTATTACCTTACACTTTCATTTGACCCCTCCAACCACCCCAAAATTCCCACATTCTGCAGTTCTAATTTTTCACAAAAGTCACTTCTTTTGGGAATCTTAGCCTTGCTGATTTCCCATCTTTCCACCTGATCAGATATGCCGGGAATCCCCAATTATATCAAATTCTTTTTTCCCCTCATCTGATCCAATAAGGGTTTCAATAATCTATTTCTAGCTATTGTCTCAGCAGAAATGTCTGCAAAGACTTATCGTTTCGTTTCTCCAATTTTTAACTCTGGTGTCTCCCGCAATTTTTTCCATATTCTCTTTCCTCATAATCCTGGAATCGGATAATCACATCTCTAGGGGTGTCTGATGTTACTCCTGGTGGGTGTCAACTGGGCACTTATACCCCCTTCCTTACCAGGCCAATTTTCAGCTTTCAGAGCTGTTGCACTTTGAATGACAATTGCACAGTCATGCAACATTTTACCCATATGAAATTTTTATCACTTCTTTCCACACAAATAGAGCTTTATTTTGGTGGTATTTACTCACTACTGGGTATTTTATTTTTTGCGCTATAAAGAAAAAAATTTCAAAAAAAAAAAAAGTTTTTCTTTGTTTCTATTATAAAATTTTGCAAACAGGTAATTTTTCTCCTTCACTGATGTGCGTTTATGGGGCTGCACTTATAGGCAGCACTGATGGGCACTGACTGGCGGCACTGTTGGACACTGGTGGGTGGCACTGGTCACATGTGGGTGGCACTGCTGGGCACAGATTTACCAAGAAGGTAAATCATTGCGGAATGTTGCAAAAGATGTTTGTTGTTCCCAGTCAGCTGTCTCTAAAATCTGGACCAAGTACAAATTAAATGGCAAGGTTGTAAAAGGGAAGCTTACTGACAGACCAAGAAAGACATCAAAGCGGCAAGAAAGAAAACATAAAGCAATGTGCCTTCCTAACAGAAAATGCACAACAAAACAACAAATGGGCAGAAACTGGAGGTAATGTCTGTGACCGAACTGTAAGACATCGCCTAAAGGAAATGGGATTTACATACAGAAAAGCATCATTAATACCTAAACAATAAAAGACAAGGTTACAGTGGGCTAAAGAAAAGCAATCATGGACTGTGGATGACTGGATGAAAGTGATATTCAGTGATGAATCACCAATCTGCACTGGGCAGGGTGATAATGCTGGAACTTTTGTTTGGTGCCATTCCAATGAAATGTAAAAAAATTACTGCCTGAAGAAAACATGCAAATTTCCAGAATCATTGATGATATGGGGTTGCATGTCAGGTAAAGGTACGGGGGAGATGACAGTCATTAAGTCTTCAATAAATGCACAAGTTTATATTAAAATTTTGGACACTTTTCCTATTCCATCAATTGAAAGAATGTTTGGTGATGATGACATCATTTTTCAGGATGATAATGCATGTTGCCATAGGTCCAAAGCCGTGAAAACTTTCCTTCAAGAAGGACACATAATGTCAATGGCATGGCCTGCAAATAGTGCGGATCTCACTCCAATTGAAACTCTGTGGTGGAAACTAAAGAAAATGGTCCATGACAAGGCTCCAACCTGCAAAGCTGATCTGGCAACTGCAATAAGAGAAAGTTGGAGCCGGTTTGATTAAGAATACTCTTTGTCGATAGTTAAAACCATGCCTCAGAGAATTCATGCGGTTATAAAAGCCAGAGGTGGTGCAACAAAGTACTAGTGGTGTACTGTAATGTTTTTTATTTTCATGATTCAATAATATTTTCCTCAGAATTGAGTGATTCCATATTTTTTTCCTCTGCTTGATCTGCAAAAAACAGTTGCAACTGATTACAGTTTTATTTTTTTTAAGCATTTCTTAAAGCCAGAAGGTTGGAATGTTAAATGAAAATAAGTTTGAGGCATGTCTGTGATTAGTTTTTTTGTTACACAATTAAATGAACATTTTCCAAGAGTGGTGATTCCATACTTTTTGCCAGGGGTTGTAGCTGCAAAGGGTGGGCCAACTCAATATTGAACCATACGGAATAAGACTGGAATACCATTAAAGTTCATGTGTGTATAAAGGCAGGCGTCCCAATGTTTTTGTAAATATAGTGTATATTTGAAAATTGATCAGTCCTGATGTACTGACAGCCAATGTATTTCTTACAGTACAAATACCCCCCAAATTACCCCTTTTTGGAAAGTAGACAATCTGAGCTATTTAGTAAGAGGCATGTTGAGATTTTTAAAGTTGTATTTTTTTGTCATAACTATGTGAAAATAAAAAAAAATGTTTTTTTCCCACAATGTTTTTTTTTCCTTTACATACTATCACCAGAGCAGTAGAGCGTCATCGTATGACTGGTGTGGCATTGATCAAGGACACTGACTGGTGAATGTAAGTAAAAAATAAATACATACATTTAAAAAAAAAAAAAAAAAAAAAATTTCATGATTTGATTTTTTACATAATTTTTTCTTTTTACACAATTGCTGATAACAGTGATGATCACTGTTACAGCAATCATTTTTATGAATAGAATCCATTCATTGCTATTGAGTACTACGGTCCGATTGTCCACAGCTATCACATGGTACAGATGCGCTGTAGTTTGCCATTTCTGTACCATGTGATCACTGACCAATCAGAGATCATCAAAATAATACACATTGAATGGCTATGAAAGAAAGCCATTCATTGTGTACAACCGTCATGTGACTGCAGTGATTGATCACGGCAATCACATTGTACCAAGGCCAGCCTGGTACAATGATCTGTCGGTGGACAAAGTGGGTGACAGATCACACTGCAGCATGGCCCCGGGAGGATGTCAGATCCACCAGAACTGTAGTGCTCCTGCGCGCCTGTCATTTTCCTGTAGGCCAGGTGGGAAGCAGTTAAGAATGGCCACAGGATCTGTTGCTACATTTTTCTTTGGGCTTAATTAGCTCAGGGGAGCCTGGAGCCTGTGCCAGGCAATTAATAAACATTTTGAAAAGTTTGGGTAATTTGACAGCAAGGGTCTGCTTAACATAGGCTTCAGGTTGACTTTTGAAAATGCTATGCTATTGAGGTGAACCATCTTGTGATTTTTCTTTAATGCAACAGTGATCCTGCTGTAAACGCAGAGTAGATATCTTTTTATTAGATGAGCCATGAGCTTCTTAGCATACTCTAAAGCTTACAGGTTAACTGTCTGAAGAGAGTGAACATATTTATAAGAAAAGACAGAAAAAGTGAACAAAATGATGGAAATTAAAACACGTTGAAAAGATAACAGAGGAACCAATTCCAATAACATTAGTGCAGAGGAAGTATTATTCTTCACCCCGGACACTATTATTCTAGGAGGTGCGGATAATATGTTCTTATATTTGTATATTATTAAAAGTTACCAGTTAGGAATGATTTATATCCCTGGCTATGCATGTTTTCCTATTTCAAGTGCTGACTTAAAGGAATTCTTTCAGGGCCTATCCCAAAGTTTCCAATCTCTTGTTGATCCTTCATTCCATTACAGGCACACACACCCTTCTTTGCAAGAGAAATATAATTTCTAAAAAGGTGGTTCTTAAATCTGTTTGAAAGTAATTTTCTCACAGGGCAGAAGAAGAATGTAACACCCAAGAATCATACTTGGCCCTAATATCATGACATCGGAAAACTAAGACACCCATGGACTGAGTCTTCTCCAGTTTCACTGTAATAAATTCCTTATATTTCTACTACAAAACACAGTTATTATCCATTTTTTATTATTGTGCATATGCATCCCTATCTGTTAGGGATCCTATCTCTATCCCATAACATCTGCTAATTCACCTCCATCTACAATAATCACTTTTTTGTAAAAATAAGCAAATATGCAATTCACTTGAAAGTTGGCTTTTTGATCATTGGTACGTTTAACAGAGTTCCATTAAAACTGCAGACAAAAATAAAAAGCTACAAATTTTGCTTTCTAATTATTCCTCAACCCATGGAGACATAATAGACTTGGATATCTCAATATTCCAGATATTTCATGGCAACAAGGACCTTAAGCCTAGCAGATGCCCTGTAAAAGAGGTCCTCTGCCTTTAAAAGAAAAAAGAAAAAACGAAAAAAAAAAAACACACATTGTTATGACTTCCAAACCAAATAAAAGACACCTTCCCCCCCCAGTTGGTCAAATTATCAGCCAACTTCATTACTTAACATATACAGTAAGTTAAAATACTATCTGTCAGGAGCCGCCGCGGCGTGTGGCTCGGCGCAGGCACAGTGTGCCGGCTTGCACTGGTGTGCGGGCACTAGGTCCTGGCCGGCCGCGGCGGAGACGGAACTCGCGCATGCTCACTTGGGGCCGCGGATGCGCGCCTGGCACCAATGACAGCGCAGGGCGCGGTATATAAATCCGCTCTGCGCTGACACTGGTTGCCGTTTGGTCTATCCTGTGTTCCTGCTTCTGTATTCGTTGGTATTTGATCGTTGCTGACCCGGATTGTTCCTGACCGTGCTGTATTCTCCTGCTCTGACCCCTGGCTTGCCTGACCTCTCTCTTGGATGCCCCTAATTTGCTCTGACCTATTGTTGCTGACCCGGCGTGTGACCCGACCATTCTCTGCCTGCTGCCTTGTACTGCGCTGCCCCCATGGTTACCGACTCGGCCTGTCTCACCACGCTTCTGCTCATCCATCCATCCTGCTCGAGCCCAACCGCCTCTTCACATCAGGCTCTCAGTTTGCAGATACCTCTGGCGGATCCCTCTACCATGGGTGGGTGTACTCAGGGGCCGCGACCTGGTCTCGGTCTGCTCCAAGTTCATCCCCACCATCAGGGGCCCTGGTGAACAAGCAGACTGGGACTTAGACTCCGCACTCTGGGGAACCCTATTCCGTGGATTGCTAGAGGTACCACCAGGCGGTTCATTACAGTACCAAACGGCCATGACAGAGCCTGGAAGAGGACCATCCCCACTAGAGGACATATGCCAGCACCTGGCAGCTCTGACCCAAACAGTCAAGACACTGCAAGATGAATACACACATCTGGAGAACCGCATTCAGACGCTAGCCGCACCTGCCACCACCTCCCAGAGTCCGGCTATCCCTGCTTCATACGGGAAATCTCCAGGACCATCTACTGGAGCTATATCCGCGCTGCCTACTCCAGAACCCCGCGTTCCACTGCCGGAACATTTCAGCGGGGACCGAGCACAGTTCTGGGCCTTCGGGAACGTGTGTCTACTCTACTTTAGTCTGCAGCCACGCACATTTTCCACGGAGGCAGTTAAGGTGTAATTTATCGTATCCCTGCTCCAGGATGAACCCCAGGACCGGGCTCACCGTCTGATGGAGAACCACGATTCCCACCTGGAAATGGTAACAGATTTTTTTGATGCTATGGCCTTGTTGTACGATGACCCGCAGCGGGCAGTCTCCACAGAAACGGCCCTGTACTCCCTCCGACAAGGCCGCTGGGCAGCGGAGGAATATGCATCAGAATTTAGATGATGGATGGGGGATACCCGGTGGAACGACGCTGCTTTACGCTACCAGTTCCGCATAGGGCTCTCTGAGGCTCTTAAGGACGAGTTAGCTCAGGTAGGCCTACCCGATTCTTTGGAGGACCTCATTACCTTGGCCATTCAGATAGACCGCAGACTGCGGGAACGCAGATTTGAGAGGACCAGCCAGGGTCAGAGAGCAACATGGGTACCCCCTCGGAGCTCAGTCCAACCTTTTCTGGGAGGAAACTGGATCCCAGAGCCTGTGGATAACCCCGAACCCATGCAGCTTGGATTGGCTCAGCCATCATTATCGGCCGAAGAATGCCAGAGGAGAAGGTCTAGGAATCTGTGCCTGTATTGTGGAGAAGCCGGTCATATGGTGTTGCTGTCCAGTGAAAATGAGTAAGTCTGCCTCACTTTTTTCTTCTGTATCTGCTGAAAGTCTCAACCAATCCAATTACTTAGCCATTCCTGTTTCCTTTCAGCTCCCAGTTAGAACCGTGTCGGTGACGACAATAATTGATTCCGGAGCATGCAGTTGCTTTGTGGATTTAGATTTTGCCCATCAACAGAAAATCCCCCTCCAGACTAGGGAACGGGGTCTTAACATATTTTTTGCTGACGGGTCACGTATCAAGTCGGGGTTGGTAGACCGGGAGACTCCTATCTGCACCACAGTAGCTGGCCATCATCGGGAGTTCCTCCGACTGGACGCTATAGCCTCCCCTCTTTTCCCAGTCATTCTGGGGCTTCCTTGGTTGCAGGCCCATAACCCCCAGATTGATTGGGAGACCGAGTCCATTCGGTTCCAATCGCCGTATTGTCGGGAACACTGCCATGCCTCGGGCCCATGGCTCCCCAATTCCTCCTCTGCATGGACGGAGATACCTACCTAATTCAGGCCATCCCTCCGGCCTATCACAGTTTTTTGGACGTCTTCAGTAAACGGGGGGCAGACGTCCTTCCTCCACACCGAACATATGACTGTCGAATAGACCTCCTACTTGGTTCTGAAATTCCGTTCGGTCGGATTTTCCCCCTGTATGAGCTAGAACTAGGGGTCCTCAAGGAGTATATCAATGAGAACCTCCGAAAGGGGTTCATCCGCCCCTCCACATCACCAGCTGGGGCTGGAATCTTTTTTGTGGAGAAAAAAATGTAAGTCCCTACGGCCCTGCATTGATTATCGCGATTTAAAGAAGATCACGATAAAAAAAAAAATCACTGCCCCTGGTCCCAGAACTCTTCCAGAGACAAAGTCAGCAGTGATCTTTACAAAACTAGATTTAAGGGGTGCATACAATTTGGTCCGTATAAGGGAGGGGGATGAGTGGAAAACAACATTTCATACTTGATCTGGCCATTTCGAGTATTTTGTCATGCCATTTGGACTCTGCAATGCCTCGGCCACGTTCCAGCACTTCAATGATGTATTTCGGGATTATCTTGATGTTTTCGTGGTCATCTATGTAGATGACATTAATCTTCTCTCCCTCACTCGAAGCTCATAGGGGTCATGTTACAAGTGTATTGGAATGATTACGCCAACATGGACTGTACGCTAAAGCTGACAAGTGCAGCTTCGAGCAGCGCAGTATTGCATTCCTGGGGCTGATCATCTCCACCACGGGGGTTGCGATGGATCCACAGAAAGTCTCTGCAATCTTGGGTTGGCCAGAACTCACGGACAAGAAGGGCGTGCAACGCTTTATTGGGTTTTCAAATTTTTATAGAAAGTTTATCAGGAACTTCTCTGGTCTGGTTTCCCCCATTACCCAGCTGACCAAACAAGGGGTCCGTTTCAAATGGACACCTGAGGCTCAAGCGGCATTTGAAACTCTGAAGGGATTATTCACCACCGCTCTCAGTCATCCGGATTCCTCCCTGCCTTATGTCTTGGAAGTTGATGCCTCGGAAAATGCTGTAGGGACCGTCCTGTCCCAGAGGAAAGGCACCAAGGAGCTCTTGCACCCAGTGGCGTTCTTCTCGAGGAAACTTACATCAGCAGAAAGGAACTACGATATTGGAGATCGAGAACTTTTGGCCATAAAAACCGCACTGGAGGAGTGGAGATACCTGCTGGAAGGAGCCACACATCCAATTCTGATCTTCACCGATCACAAGAATTCAGAATATTTGAGAACGGCAAACCGCTTGAGACCACGCCAAGCGAGATGGGCACTCTTTTTCTCCCGGTTCTCCTTCCACATCACGTATAGGCCAGGCTCCAAGAACACGAAGCCTGATGCTCTTTCGCGCATGTTTGAAGACCCTGAAGAGGTCCCTAAACCTGACACTATCTTGTCCTCAGAACTTCCTGGCCCTCCAAACGGAGCTACGTTCCAGGCTACCCGGGTTGTCCCTCCAGAGCAAGGGAGGGCTCTTATGGAAGGAAAGGCGAATCACGGTACCAGAAGAAGTCTGAACATTGGTCCTGGGACACTGCCACCATAACCCGATGGCAGGTCATTTCGGAATGGTGAAAACTCTATTAGAATTAGAATTACTTCAGCGCACATTCTGGTGGCCAAGTATGATCAAGGATTGTGAGATCTACGTCAAGACCTGCGCCACCTGCCAGAGGAACAAACCCTCCAGGAGCAAGGCCTGGGGTTTGCTACGCCCACTGCCTATACCTGATCGACCGTGGCAAATGATTGTGATCGACTTTATAGTCGAGCTCCCTCCGTCTCAAGGCCACACCGCGATCTTCGTAATAGTGGATCGCCTGTCGAAGATGGCCCACTTCTTGCCTCTGAAGAATACGCCATCGGCTCTGGAAACAGCTCAAATCTTCATAAGGGAAGTGGTAAGACTGCATGGAGTTCCTGAAGACATTGTCTCAGACCGAGGAGTCCAAGTTACCTCGAAGTTTTGGAAGGCGTTATGCGAAGCATTAGGAATCAGATTGTCTCTCTCTTCCGCTTACCACCCAGAGACGAATGGGCAGACGGAGAGGACAAACCAAACATTGGAGCAATACTTGAGATGCTACACGTCCTTCCTGCAGGACGATTGGCTGGCACTTCTGCCGCTGACCGAATTTGCCTACAACGTGAATCATTCAGCTACGGGGCAATCACCATTTCTTGCAATTATGGGTTCCATCCCACATTCCTGCCTGATCTGATTGCTGAAAGCTCAGTTCCTGACACTCAAAGCACGCTGAATTTTGTTTCTGCCAACAAGGTACTTCAGGAAGCCATCGCAAAAGCTCAGGAGGACAACAAAAAGGCCTTCGACAGGAAGAGAAGGGGGGAACTAGTGTTGCAACCTGGGCATCAGGTCTGGTTGGCAACAACGAATTTGAAGATGTCTTGTCCGTCGAAGAAACTGGGGTCGAAGTTTGTGGGTCCATTCCGGGTGAAGCGAATGATCAACAAAGTTGCGTATGAACGCACTCTTCCGGAAACTTTTAAAATTCACCCAGTTTTCCATGTGTCGCTACTGAAGCCAGCTACGCCAGACCCCTTCCCGGATCGGAAGTCCAGACCTCCAGAAGTAATAACCATGGATGAACAAGAAGAATTTGAGGTGGAAGCAATCCTGAATTGCAGGAAAAGGGGGGGCCAGACAGTTCCTGATCAAATGGAAGGGTTATGGCCTTGAGGAGAACTCATGGGAACCGGCCCAAAACGTTCATGCCCCCAGGCTTGTCTGGGAATTTTATTGCAACCACCCGTGGAGGAGAGATCAGTTTTGCACCCGGATGTTGCCCGTAGGGGGCAATGTCAAGAGCCGCTGTGGCGTGTGGCTCGGCGCAGGCGCAGTGTGCCGGCTCGCACTGGTGTGCAGGCACTAGGTCCTGGCCGGCCGCGGCGGAGACGGAACTCGCGGGTGCGCACCTGGCACCAATGACAGCGCAGGGCGCAGTATTTAAATCCGCTCTGCGCTGACACTTGTTGCCGTTTGGTCTATCCTGTGTTCCTGCTTCCGTATTCATTGGTATTTGATTGTTGCTGACCGTGCTGTACTCTCCTGCTCTGATCCCTGGCTTGCCTGACCTCTCTCTTGGATGCCCCTAGTTTGCTCTGACCTATTGTTGCTGACCCGGCGTGTGACCCGACCATTCTCTGCCTGCTGCCTTGTACTGCGCTGCCCCCACGATTACCGACTCGGCCTGTCTCACCACGCTTCTGCTCATCCATCCATCCTGCTCGGGCCCATCCGCCTCTTCACATCAGGCTCTCAGTTTGAAGATACCTCTGGCGGATCCCCCTACCACGGGTGGGTGTACTCAGGGGCCGCGACCTGGTCTCGATCTGCTCCAAGTCCATCCCCACCATCAGGGGCCCTGGTGAACAAGCAGACTGGGACTTAGACTCCCCACTCTGGGGAACCCTATTCCGTGGATAGCTAGAGGTACCGCCAGGCGGTTCATTACACTATCACCAGCTTTAATCTGCTCCGTAATCATGCCCCCCCCCTTTTTTTTCTTTTTTTTTTGCCTACTCTCTTCAAAAGCGAAATGTTGCTCTGCCCCCCATGCTTCAAATATACCGTCACCAGAGTGTATCAGATTCATTGGGAAACAGAGAATAATTCATTCTTATCAACAATTTGCAGTACATAGAACAAGCAATTACCAAAAGCTCTAGAAATGTCCCAATCTTAGAAAGTGTTACAGGCGGTACTATTGCCCAGCTTCTTTAGCACACTTTATCTCAATGTACCCCTCTCCCTCTTTCCATGGAATTCTGCACCCTGGCATATTATCACAAATTTGGTAGACTTGCCCAATACCAAACAACCGCATTGGTGGTACAACAGCAGTTCCTGATTACCAGTTATCCCCTCTGACTTGCCTGCTATACAAGCATTTCCATCTGTGAGTGAATTACTTTTACATCAATCAAAGAACATTTGGTACATGATGAATGTCTGCGCTGTTCCTATGGTTTGATATCTTATTATAAATTACTTAAATCCACTTCCCATTAAAGTAATCCTAAAGGCAGAAGGGTTTTTTACTTTAAATAATTCTATGCATTAAGGTAAAAAAAAAAAAAAAAAAAAAAAACCTTCCGTGTGCTGCTTCCTCCCCCCCTTACCTGAGCCCCATCTCGATCCAGCGATGTGCTGAAGATCCACGGCTCTTCTGGTTTGCTCTCTCCATATTGGCTCATAGAGCAGCGGGAGCAATTAGTTTGAGAGAGAGAGAGAGATCGTGCCCACGCTGTGTTTGAAAAGACAATGTCCATTCACAGGAACATGGCTCAGGAGCAAGCTTGATTGAGTGCCCCCACAGCAAGAGGCTTGCCATTGGGGACACTCGGCTGGGGAAGGGAGCCAGGACAGCCAGCGGGGGACCCAAACAGAAGAGGATGGGAGCTGCTCTGTGCAAAAGCACTGCACAGAGCAGGTAAGTATAAACACATTTGGTTTGTTTTTCTTTTTTTTTTTTTTTTTTTTAATTGCAACCTTTAGGATTCACTTTAAATCGCCCAATGCAATACTTAGGCTGCATTCACAACTGCGCATTTTATAGGAGCGACGCTTGAAAAAAAAAAAAAACAACAACAAATCAATATTTCTCTATGGAGATGGTTCACATCTCCACTCCAAGACTAACAACTCATGGGGCCCACAGGCAATAGGGGATCATGGGGCCCATGTCCTTGCCCAAACTCAAAAAAGCCTATGAAAAAGGTACCAGGGGCATCTCATGGGGCCCCCTAGTGACCCCGGGCCCTCAGGCAGTGCCAGAGTTTCCAAATGGTCAGTCCACCCCTGACTCCAAGTCGCCTGAAGCTCAAAAACGTCTTGGAGCTACTTTTGTAGCTCAAATTGGGCAGATTTGCAAATTTTTGTCAAGTTTACCTAGCAACAACTGATGCAATAGATGATATTGGGCACAATTCACGGAGCGATATCTTACCGCATCCGACTATGGGTAGGATACCGCATAGCATTTTTTAAAAACACGTTTAAATTCACTAAAAAAATGCTACTAAAACACAGCATGAGTTATTTTATCAAGTCATGTGGTAGTTTAGTAGTAAAAACCATGTGTTAATGTTTCAGCTGTCAAAGGGGTTCCCCACTGACAGCTGAATGTAAAAAGAATTGCTGGCAATTTTAAAAAAAATGGTGTGGGTTCCCTCCTCCATCCATACCAAGCCCTTGGGTCTGGTATGGATTTTGAGGGGAACCCCCATGCCAAAAAAAAAAAATTGGCGTGGGGTCCCCCCCAAAATCCATATCAGACCCTTATCCAAGCATGCAGCATGGCAGGTAAGGAAAGGGGGGGGGGACAAGGGAGCACCCCCCGAACCATACCAGGCCACATGCCCTCAACATGGGGGGGTGTTTTGGGGCGGGGGGCTCACCCGCCCAAAGCACCTTGTTCCCACGTTGATGGGGTCAAGGGCCTCTTCCCCACAACCCTGGGCTGTGGTTGTGGGGGTCTGCAGGTTGGGGGCTTATCAGAATCTGGAAGCCTCCCTTTAGCAAGGGAGTCCCCAGATCCCGGCTCCCCCCTATGTGAATGAGTATGGAGTACATGGTAACACTACCCATTCACAAAAAAAAACACTGTAGTGTGAAAAAAGACAAGAGACAGTCTTTGACAAGTCCTTTATTAAAAGAAGGAAAATTATTATTATTATTATTATACAGGATTTATATAGCGCCAACAGTTTGCTCAGTGCTCTACAACTACAATACAAGAGGGTTAGGAGGGACCTGCTCCTTGGAGCTTATAATCTAAGAGAAAATAAAAAAAGTCCCCCAAAGTAGATCCAACGTCAATCACGATGCCTGCCACCGCCCGAAAAAAGAAAAAGAAAAAAAAAAGGCTCCGCTCCCGACGCTGGCTCCCGCCGTCTGACTCTTCCACTGGCTTGACAGTTCTTAAATATGTAATATTTAAATATACCCGCATGACCCTGCCCCAGTGTGACATCATCGACCAGGGCATGCTGTATTGCAGTGGGTAATGGCCAAAACTCCTGCCAGGTTTTTTATTCTGTTTGTGCCTGCCTGGAAGAATTTTCTTCATTTGTCTTGGAAACACAAAGGGAAATATGTTTAAAGTGAGAGGAAAGGGATCACTGAAACGGATGTCCCCAAAAGATTAATCCTCACCTCCTGTGACAACTGTAAAATTATTGGACTTCCCATAACTGTTGAGGTGACAATGGTCCTCAAAGCAAATGACAAGGCTGAAAAACACCCACACCCAATAGAACTTCTAAGCCTTTAACACATGTTCAAAAAAAAAAAGGGAGTTCACTTTAGAAATTTTTTTTTAAAGCAAACATCAACTTATTTCCCTCTAAAATTAGATAGGTATAAGATAACTGACCCCCTAATGTAGCATGAGCAGAAAACGAATCTATGTATAGTATATGAAGTACAATTCAATATCAATACAAACCATATATGAATGCTCGAAACCACAGCTATTCTATTTGCTTGAATGTAATTTGGAACCTGCGCTTACGCAGGTGACCACATTCAATGTCTTTTGAATAGACTTGCTCTGCAGACGTGGGTTTCACTAGCTTGCCATCCCAATGAATTTCTCTTTAAAGAAAGAGTGCTTAAGTAAACACGCCTTCGCTGAAAAATAATCCATAAAGTAATGTTCCACAAAACCTGTCTGTTCTACGGAACAAAAGATGCAGATTTGGTTTCATGCAACTTCATATGAAAGAAAACTGCTGAAGAAAAAAAGGTTTGGTTTATCTTCAAAACATATTTCCCTTGAACTTCAGTTCATTGAAGATTGAAATGCAGCAATAAATAAACTGAACTGAAAGCAAATCATTTCATGGAAAAAATATAACATGCAAATCATAGCAAAAGGGCCTTGACTATGCCTCTGTCTTGTTTAGATTTCATTCTTTAGTCTGAAAATTACAAACACATCGCCATATAAAGCTTATTTTGTTGACGTTACCAAGGAAAAAGAAAAGAAAAAAAAAAAAGAGAGAAAAAAGTGAATATAAAAAGTGGAAAACAAGTCTTTCTAATTAAAGGTCTTGAATCCTCAACATAAATTATGAACGAATTCAACAATCTGTATACAGTTTAAAAATGTTGAGGTTACAAAAGTGTCTGAAGGAAGAAATGCCTTAGCTTGTTCTAATAAAAGAATCTGGTTGATTTGGGCAACATATACTTTTTGTGATCATTATTCACACAGATGTTCATAAGTGAGCCTTGTTGTCGTTTTACCTTTTGAACTGGAGTTACACAACTAGAAAAGAAAAAAAATGCAGGTCTTTATGAAAAAGTGTTTGATATGAGAATGTTGTAGATTAGCAGTTCTTTGATTCAAAAAACACTTTATGGATCTGGAGATCAGTATTTACACGTCAGGTTTTCCTAGACACATCTAAACTATGAAGCCCTTTTGTACAAGATCCACCACGATTGCTGGCAACTCTGGATCTTCTGTATATGCAGAGATTGTCTTTCAGTTGTGCAACACACTAAAGAAAAGAGTGATGGGTTTATGCTTTGTAAGCTATAAAGAGCCGTCCAATTCCTTTTTACATGCCCCACATTCCTTTCTCCCAAAAGGTCTCTTACTAAAACTTAGAAACACGTGTCCAGGAAAACACAATAAGGGAAAAGTTATCACGAATAAAAGCCTAACTCTAGGTTTCATTTCACCACAGAAAGTATGTAGCAGATGCTACATAGAGTTTATAGAGTGCTTAAAGCAGGCTTATTTCTTGGTAATTGACAGTTGGATTGGGACAGCTTGGTCCAAACAAACTATTAAAGCTTAATTGTAAGCTTCATTTTAGTTTAAAGGCTTGCCACTGTCCATCCAAGCATGTTGCTGTAGCAAGGTCCTCATCTACTCACCAAGCTCAGATGCAGACGCAGGCTGATTTAACTCCATTTCCCTCAACTCCCTGGATTCCTTGACATGCCCAGGGAATATAACTTCCTTGGCTTTCCTACCTCAGGAGTGAATGATCTGCAGCCAGGTCAGAATCAGAATGCAAGTAGTCAGACCAGAGTCTATTAGCACATACAGTTGCAAGAAAAAGTATGTGAACCCCTTGGGATTACGTGGAGTTTTGCATGAGTTGGGCATAAAATGTGCTCTGAACGTCATCTAAGTCACAACAATAGAAGAACACAGTCTGCTGAACATAATACTACACAAACATTAGATGTTGCCATGGTTTAATTGCACATAACATGTAAACATTCACAGTGCAGGGAGGAAAAAGTATGTGAACCTTTGGACTTAATAACTGGTTGACCCTCCTTTGGCAGCAATAACCTCAACCGAACGTTTCCTGTAGTTGCAGATCTTTCCTGCACAATGACCTGGAGTAATTTTGGACCACTCCTCTTCACAAAACTGTTTCAGTGTAGCAATATTCTTGGGATATCTGGTGTGATTTGCTCTCTTAAGGTCATGCCACAGCATTTCAATCGGGTTGAGGTCAGGACTCTGACTGGGCCACTCCAGAAGGGGTATTCTGTGCTGTTGCAGCCATTGTTTTGTTGAATGACTTGTATGCTTTGGGTCATTGTCCTGTTGCATCACCCATCCTCTGCGGAGCTTCAGTTGGTGGACAGATGGTCGTACGTTTTCCTGCAAAATGTCTTGATAAACTCTGGAATTCATTTTCCCATCAATGACAACAATCCGTCCAGGCCCTGAGGCAGCAAAGCAGCCCCAAACCATGATGCTCCCTCCGCCATGTTTCACAGTGGGGATGAGGTTTTGATGTTGGTGTGCTGGGCCTTTTTTTCTCCACACATAGTGTTGTGTGTTCTTCCCAAACAACTCAATCTTGGTTTCATCTGTCCACAGTATATTCTGTCAGTAGTGCTGTGGAACATCCAGGTGCTCTTTTGCAAACTTCAAACGTGCTGCAATATTCTTTTTGGACAGCATTGGCTTCCTCCGTGGTGTCCTCCCATGTACTCCATTCTTGTTTAATGTTTTCCTTATTGTAGATGTGTCAACAAAAATGTTAGCATGTGCCAGAGATTTCTGTAGGTCTTTAGCTGACACTCTGGGATTCTTCTTTACCTCATGCAGCATTCTGCGCTGTGCTCTTGCAGTCATTTTTACAGGACGACCACGCCTAGGGAGAGTAGCAACAGTGCTAAACTTTCTCCATTTGTAGACAGTCTGTCTTACCGTGGACACATGAACATCAAGGCTTTTGGAGATACTCTTGTAACCCTTTCCAGCTTCATGCAAGTCAACTATTCTTGATCGTAGGTCTCTTGAGAGTTCTTTTCTGCGAGGCATGGTTCACATCAGACAGTGCTTCTTGAAACCAGTAAACCCAAAACAGGTGTGTGTTTTTTAAGGGCAGGACAGCTGTCAGCAACACATCCAATATCATCACACTGATTGGAGTCAAGGTTGGCTCACTCCTGGCTCCAATTAGCTCTGGGAGAAGTCATTAAGCTAGGGCCTCACATACTTTTTCCTCCCTGCACTGTGAATGTTTACATGTTATGTGCAATTAAACCATGGCAACATCGAATGTTTGTGTAGTATTATGTTCAGCAGACTGTGTTCTTCTATTGTTGTGACTTAGATGAAGTTCAGAGCACATTTTCTGCCCAATTCATGCAAAACTCCACGTAATCCCAAGGGGTTCACATACTTTTTCTTGCAACTGTAGCTGCTACAAAAGGATCCAGCGACTGTGGGTAGCACCATCCCAGTTTTACCAGAATACTGGAGTTCCAGTGGGGTGGCCCTTTGTCCATGGACTTCTCCAATTTTTCACCTTTGTTACCAGAATTACCTTGGACTTCACTGTGGAAGATTCGGTCTATGAGGTTATATTGCAAGTAGCTGTGTTATAAACTGTTTTACTGAAATAGAGATTCCCACCTTGATTCTCTGTTGTCGTAGAGTCTGCAGACATGTTACCCTGTCTGAGCGATAGAGACATTGACGTAAAGGGGTTTATTTACTAAAGCTGGAGAGTCCAAAATCAGACTCCCTTCTGCATAGAAACCAATCAGCTTCTAACCTCAGCTTGTTCAATGAAGCTTTGGCAATGAAACCCGGAAGCTGATTGGTTTCTATGCAGAAGGGAGTCTGATTTTGGACTCTCCAGCTTTAGTAAATAAACCCCAAAGAGTCCATGTTTGTGCAGCTCTCATATTGAGACTCCATAGTGTATGCATGTTCTTTGCCATCATCAACCGGTTTTGTATTATTTTGCAGTGTATGCTTTTGTCTTCCTATAAAATTGTTTAACTGGGCAGCACAGTGGCTAAATGGTTAGCACTTCTGCCTGGCAGTACCAGGGTTGTTGGTTCAAATCCCAACCACAGCACCACCTGCCTGGAGTTTGCATGTTCTCCCTGTGCCTGCATGGGTTTCCTCTGGGTACTTTGGTTTCCTCCCACACTCCAAAGACATGCTAGTAAGTTAATTGGATCCTGTCTAAATTGGCCCTAGTATGTATGAATGTAAGTTAGGGACATTAGATTGTACACCCCTTGAGGGACTGATGTGAATGTACAATATGTATATGTAAAGTGCTGCATAATTTGACAGTGCTATACAAGCACCTGTAACAATAATAACTGGCGCATTATTATGTCGAAATCTGCACCTTTTTAGTGAACTGCAAGTTACAGTTACTCCATCTGTGCTGAGGGAATGGGCCTGTGAAGAGCTGGAAAAAGGAAGAAGTTACTTTAATTCCCTGTATGGGAACAAATGTCTACTAACCTCTTTTGTTGTGAGGTCCTGTTATCTGTTGAGTGCTTGATGTTGGATGTTGCACACCATATATACATAGGTTTTTCCACATGGATTTCTTCTTATGTAAAGAGGCTGATCTTTTTGTGGAGCTGGACAGTTTATGGTGTCCATATGGTCCTGAGCTACCTGGTACAAATGTACAGCACTGTACACAAAGTGTTAGTGCTTAGAAGTGTGTAGGGTACAGCGCAGTAAAAAAAAAAAAAGTCAGAATTATGTAATATAAAGTCCAGAATACAGAGTGTAGTGGTCAGGATTATGCAGTGCACAATACAGCACAGAAGTTGCAGTGGTCAGGATTATGCAATGTACAGTATGTACCATACTGTTCACTACGCACTATGGTACATGGACTTTACTGTTACATACTTATGGCTGCTGCTTATGGCTGTACACTGCATGTTGGGGTCTGCTGGGTTATGTTTCATACAGTATTACTGACCCTTGCCCTTTGTATGTTGGTCAGTAGGTTACATACTGTACTTCATACCCCTGCTCTCTGTACATTATATGATCTGCACAATGGGCTGTACATTACATACTTCCTAATCCTGCATTTGGTACATTAGATAATCTTGACCACTGCACTATATTTAAAATGTTGAACATTATATACTCCTGAACCCTGCACACTACATGTTATTAGTAATTACACAAAACTGACTAAATTGTTGTTTCAAACAGTTGATTGTTGCACAGTCGTCCTTGATTATTTTAATGAAGTTCTTTTTAAAGTAGATGGAAAGGCTAAAATTAGCAATGTTTTAAAGTTGGATCCCCACTACTCTTAATTGCTGTATGCAACTTGTAAGAAATCTCAATGTCAGTATCTTTTTTAAATCATCTTTTATGCGCTCTTCACAATACTTTAGAGCAATAGACACCTGTGGGATGATGTCAGTACTCTAAGGATTCATTGCTGTGGTCGGGCCTGCACAGACACTATTTGGAAACATTTTGTTAAAAAGGGCATTTCTACTAAGATTTATTTTAAACTGTATATAGCAGAGGTAAGAGGGGAGGCAACATTTAAAATGTTTATATTAGCCTTTACTTCTACTTTGGAGGGAGACTCAGAGAAAGTGTTAGCTGTATTGCTATACTCTGTGTGCAGAATATCATACCTAATGGAAAAGTTTCAATTTCTTAAAGTTATTGTGCATCTGTAAGATTCACTGGTGACACAGTAATTTAAGCATCATTTTGTGGGTACAAGGACTGTGACATATGTGTACCATGTAGACAGTGAGTAGGTTCTGGTTCACTTCAACCATACTACTTTAAGACCATCACACTGTCAGCATTCTGTACTCTGGCCACACTCACCAATTGTCATGGCACGCTACACACACTACATCATTGTTTCTCTAAAGGTGCAAATACACTTAAAAAAAATAAAAAACACACAATATTTTGTATGAACACTAGCTATATAGTGATTAATCATTATTATGTAAAAAAAATAAAAAATAAAAAATAAAAAAATAAAAAAGGTACTTAAAAATGTTTTACATTGTTTACCCGTGGGGTGTATTTTTTTTTTTTAAATGATTGAGGTTATTTGTTTTAAATTTCCTTTTAAAATTCTAAGTTATAGAACCTCTCTCTTTGGTTCAATGTAGTCTGTGTTCTCTGGTCATCCAGGGTTCATAGATACATTTTTCTACGAAGTATAAAAAAATACAAAAAACACAACACCAAATAAATTTACAAAATGCTTTTGCTGAAACTGAATGAATGAATAAAATGTTTATTGTAAATTATGTTAAATATCACATGCAGTGAAGGTCTGCATAACAAATGTTCAGCTATCTTGTGACACAAAAATATAGATTGATGGCAGGAGCATATATAGGTTCCTAAAAGACCTAAGTCACGTCTGGGTAATAAGATTGAAATGTTGTGGAGCTTGTAGCCATGGCAAAAAAGGGGTGAGGCGGTCTTTTGCCCCACATACTGTATCATCCGTCCCGTCTTTTTTTTTTTGGCTCTTTTTTCATACTATTAGTTCTCTTACCTCACAGGTATCCCCTACCAAAAGGACCCAGGTTGCAAAAGGTCTCCAAAAAGGTCCCATCACTGCCACTTTCACCACACCTTATACTGTGAAGAGAAATTAAAACTCAAAAAGTAAGATCATACATGAGGAAGTTTTTCATTGATATACAAAAATCCTCTGTGGATTATTTATTGGCCTAGTTTAAATCAATTATACAATTAAAGTTGGGGCTATTTACAAAGTTTTTTTTTTTTAATGACAGCAAGAGTGAAATTAAAAATGACATATATCATTAAAAAACAAAACAAAAAAAAAAAAAATTTTTTTTTTTTTACTTTCCCCCCCCCCCCCCCGTCAATTATCTTCAATTTATGGTGGACCAGACTTTTTTGCACAACAATATATTGAAGACAACACCAAATCATTCAATGCTCATCCGTTTGAATGGAGACTTCTAACAATGGAGGAGTTTACATTTTTTGGGGGGCTTACGATCAACATGGGGCTGGGGCAAAAAAAAAAAAAACATGAACAGTGGAAAATTACAGAAGACCCAGTCCCAACCAAAACCCTCAGGTGTATCCACAATTATAAACAATTCACGGGGGGGGGGGGTGGGGAGTGGATTTAAATGATCAAACACTACAGCCCTATTTATGAAGAAAGTCTCTCTTCTGGTATAAAAAAGTTGCAATTTACCTTTTCCATTTGGCCGTTTTTAACGCATAAGTCACCTATCAAAAGTAAACAAAGACCCACCACCTTCCTCAAATTTATAGAAGATGTCAGCACTGCCCTAATCTACCAGCACGGATCTCCACCAGAAAGCATTTGCTTCAATTGTGTCAGCGGACTTCACGAGCCACATTTCTTTGAGAACATTCCACCAACAGTAACAGGAAGACAATAAAAAAAAAAGTTGAGTATGCAGCAGAGAAGGAGTTAGGAGAGACACCAGTTTTCATTGTCCCCAATGTCCCTTCAGGCCTGTGCATTGGAAACTGCTTCTGACTTTATCACACACCACCATAATATTAGGCTTACGTTTAACAGCCTGCCATTTGCCCATTTCTAATATCTGTGCTGAACGATTGCCTGCTGCCTTGATTAACCACGCCTCTGCCTTCCACCTGAACTGACCCTGGCCTGTTTACTAACGATGCTACTGCCTGCCACCTGGATTGTTTCTAAATCATGTGTCTGTCTTCCACCTGCATTGACCTCGGGCCTGTTAATCGACCATGTTTTTTGACTGCCACTTAGACTGATCTTTTGCCCTGTTACTGTAGTAGTGGAATTCAAGATAACACAGGGGCCTCATATAAGTGAGGGGAGGCTTCAGAGTAGTGTCCAGAGTAGAGAAAAACAATTTTGGGTTTTCTCTGGGTTTGTAATTCCCTGATCAGGGTCTATTGGTCCAGAGGCTTCGAAAGAGAATGGTTGGGAAGAAGCCTCAAAACCCTGTGCCCAAGATTTAACCGACTAAGGCCCTAAGCCTGATGTTCCTGCCTGCTGCCTGGACCAATACTTTGACTGTGCTGACTATATCTCTGCCTGCACTGACCCAGGACATTTTATGGACCAGGTTCCTACCTACTGCCTGGATGATGCTTTTGGCTGTTGCTGACCACATCTCTGTCTGCTTCCTGCTCTCTCCTGTAGACAACTGCTCTACTAAAACCACAGGTAATCTTTTCTTTATCCTTTGTTCAGCAAGGCTGGGAAAAAGTCTCACACGTGGTATTGCCATACTCAGGAGAAGTAGCAAAATGTATTTTGGAGCGTAATTCTTAGTATGTCCATGCTGTGTGTTAGAAATACAGTTGTGGCCAAAATTATTCAACCCCCAATGCTGTAAAGGGGTTTAGGGACTATAGTGTACATTTGGAATTGTATTCAGAATCAAATCCTACAAGGACGTTGTAACTACCCAAATGCAACTAAAATGACATCAATTGTTTATGTAATACAGTAGTAAATGGTTCTTATGTGGTTTCTTCATTGCCACAATTATTCAACCCCTTAAAGACTACCACTCTGAAGAACAGAGGTTCATACAGGTGCTTTCCATCAGGTATTGAAAACACCTGTGGATGTCACCGAGCAGCAATCAAGCATAATAAGCACCAATTAGGCAGCTTTAAAATGACTGTGATACTCAGCTCCTTCTAGACATTTACTGGTGTGGTTACAAACATGGTGAAGGCAAGAGAATGGTCCAGGAAGACAAGAGAAGAGGTGATTTCTCTTCACAGGAAGGGCAATGGCTATAAGAAGATTGCAAAGATGTTAAACATACCAAGAGACACCTTAGGAAGCATCATTCGCAAATTCAAGGCAAAGGGCACTGTTGAAACGCTACCTGGTCGTGGCAGAAAGAAGATGCTGACTTCGACTGCTGTGCGCTACCTGAAGCGTAGAGTGGAGAGAAGTCCCCGTGTGACTGCTGAGGAACTGAGAAAAGATTTGTCAGATGTGGGTACAGAAGTTTCAGCCCAGACAATAAGACGCACACTGCGTAATGAAGGCCTCCGTGCCAGAACTCCCAGGCGTACCCCCTTGCTGTCTCCAAAGAATAAGAAGAGTCGACTGCAGTATGCCAAAAGCCATGTGGACAAACCACAAAAGTTGTGGGATAGTGTTCTGTGGACTGATGAAACAAAATTAGAACTGTTTGGGCCCATGGATCAACGCTATGTTTGGAGGAGGAAGAACAAGGCCTATGATGAAAAGAACACCTTGCCTACTGTGAAGCATGGTGGAGGGTCAATCATGCTTTGGGGCTGTTTTGCTTCTGCAGGTACAGGGAAGCTTCAGCGTGTGCAAGGTACCATGAATTCTCTTCAGTACCAGGAGATATTGGATGGAAACGTGATGCAGTCCGTCACACACCTGAGGCTTGGGAGACGTTGGACCTTTCAACAGGACAATGATCCCAAGCATACCTCCAAGTCCACTAGAGCATGGTTGCAGAGGAAAGGCTGGAACATTTTGGAGTGGCCATCGCAGTCACCAGACTTAAATCCGATTGAGAACCTCTGGTGGGACTTAAAGAAAGCAGTTGCAGTGCGCAAGCCTAAGAATGTGACTGAACTGGAGGCCTTTGCCCATGAAGAATGGGCGAAGATACCCGTAGATCGCTGCAAGACACTTGTGTCAAGCTATGCTTCACGTTTAAAAGCTGTTATAACTGTAAAAGGATGCTGTACTAAGTACTAAGATTGAATGTCACTTGGGGGTTGAATAAAACTGATAATGCTGTGAGCACAGAAAAGACATTTGTGGTTATTTCATTATAACTGTTATGTTATATTTGTCTGACCTACAAGTGCCTCTTTAATGTAAATGTAAGCAAGATGACTGAATGATCAAAAGCAATGTCAAACTGGCCAAAACACTCAATTTCAGTGGGGGTTGAATAATTTTGGCCACAACTGTAGCTTATAAATTAACAACTTTGTGTAAAAAATGCTTTCATTTTCTTTCCACATTTTCCATAAACTTGTGGAAAAACCCTGTCATGTTCAAAAGACTCACAGAATATACATTGGGGTGTTTGCTTTTCAAAATGGGGTAATTTTGTGGGTAATTCCATTGTCCTGGTGTTCCTGGGCCTTCAAAAGTGTGAGAAGTAGTCAGGAAATTAGATCTGTAATTTATGTCGCTAGAACTCCTGAAGGTGCTCCTTGGATGTTGCACCTCTCTACATGGCTAGGCTGTGAAAAAGTCTCACATGTGATATCAAAAAACTATGCAAATAAAAGATTATATGTGCAACTCAAAAATTCTCAAATAATACATAGAAAAATTATATTATTGAAATAGTCCCACTCCAAAAAATAAATAGAATATGGTGAATAGAATTCTATTCACAGAAGTCTGTGAAAACGCCATGGAGGAGGGGCAAAACGCGTTGACATGCTGTCATCTATCGCTGACTGTGAGATCTGTACCATGGTTATGTGGTGATTTGGCTCCAGATATAATAAATGCTGATTACATTTTTTTAAGATCTGAGTGGTTTGGTATTTGAATTCATCCTGTTTCAGTCTTACAGTATTACACTATATATATATATTTTTTTTTTTTTTCTCTGCACAAATTATCTTCCTATGGCGAGTGATCTCTGGTGGTCCTGGAGATTGGAGGCTGATTAAATTTACAGTTTGGAGTTCTGGGGCATTTGTCTTACCTACAGTTTGGGATTTCTATCTATACCTGAAGATTGGAGGCTGATTTGAGGGGATCTAGGATTCCTGAGCCCAAAAATTAGAATATTGTGCAAAAGTTCATTTATTTCAGTAATGCAACTTAAAAGGTGAAACTAATATATGAGATAGACTCATTACATGCAAAACAAGATAGTTCAAGCCGTGATTTGTCATAATTGTGATGATTATGGCTTACAGCTCATGAGAACCCCAAATTCACAATCTCAGAAAATTAGAATATTGTGAAAAGGTGCAATATTCTCGACTCAAAGTGTCCCACTCTAATCAGCTAATTAAGCCATAACACCTGCAAAGGGTTCCTGAGCCTTTAAATGGTCTCTCAGTCTGGTTCAGTAGGAATCACAATCATGGGAAAGACTGCTGACCTGACAGTTGTGCAAAAAACCATCATTGACACCCTCCATAAGGAGAGAAAGCCTCAAAAGGTAATTGCAAAAGAAGTTGGATGTTCCCAAAGTGCTTTATCAAAGCACATTAATAGAAAGTTATGTGGAAGGGAAAAGTGTGGAAGAAAAAAGTGCACAAGCAGCAGGGATGACCGCAGCCTGGAGAGGATTGTCAGGAAAAGGCCATTCAAAATTGTTGGTTGGAATTGTTGGAATTGTTGAGTGGACTGAGGCTGGAGTCAGTGCATCAAGAGCCACCACACACAGATGGATCCTGGACATGGGCTTCAAATGTCATATTCCTCTTGTCAAGCCGCTCCTGAACAACAAACAACGTCAGAAGAGTCTTACCTGGGCTAAAGAAAAACAGACCTGGTCTGTTGCTCAGTGTTCCAAAGTCCTCTTTTCTGATGAGAGCAACTTTTGCATCTCATTTGGAAACCAAGGACCCCAAGTATGGAGGAAGAATGGAGAGGCACACACTGCAAGATGCTTGAAGTCCAGTGTGAAGTTTCCACAGGCTGTGTTGATTTGGGGAGCCATGTCATCTGCTGGTGTTGGTCCACTGTGCTTCATTAAGTCCAGGGTCAACGCAGCCATCTACCAGGAGATTTTGGAGCACTTCATGCTTCCTTCCACAGACGAGCTTTATGGGGATGCTGACTTCATTTTCCAGCAGGACTTGGCACCTGCCCACACTGCCAAAAGCACCAAAACCTGGTTCAATGACCGTGGGATTACTGTGCTTGATTGGCCAGCAAACTCGCCTGACCTGAACCCCATAGAGAATCTATGGGGCATTGCCAAGAGAAAGATGAGATATATATGAGACCGAACAATGCAGAAGAGCTGAAGGCCGCTATTGAAGCATCCTCGTCTTCCATAACACCTCAGCAGTGCCACAGCCTGATAGCTTCCATGCCACGCCGCATTGAGGCAGTAATTGCTGCAAAAGGGGCCCAAACCAAGTACTGAGTACATATGCATGCATATATTTTTCAGAGGTCCGATATTGTTCTATGTACAATCCTTGTTTTATTGATTGCATGTAATATTCTAATTTTCTGAGATTGTGGATTTGGGGTTTTCATGAGCTGTAAGCCATAATCACCACAATTATGACAAATCACGGCTTGAACTATCTTGCTTTGCATGTAATGAGTCTATCTCATATATTAGTTTCACCTTTTAAGTTGCATTACTGAAATAAATGAACTTTTGCACGATATACTAATTTTTCGAGTTTCACCTGTATATGCATATTCTGGAATGAACAGATTGCACTATGTAGGGTCTTTTTGTGTTACTATGATCCTGGGAGAGGTTTGCTGGTAGCTGTGTGGAGGTTTGGATTGAGGAACGTATACCACAACTGAAGGGAAGCCTGTGAGGAGTCTCTACTTATTAGGATCGGTGTGATCCCTTAAGCAAACTGGCCCTTTGGGTTCTATGTAAGGAGGTGAGGGGGCATTTTGGCCACTGAAGGATTGCCACGTATTGATCACCTAAACATTGTCACTTGCATGCGAGTGAAGTCGGAGCACCATCATATATGTTGTTGCTTTGGGACTTGATTTCATGATTATATTTTTGTTTGCTGATGGTTTTGAGTATTGTTTAGTGCTATTCACATTTTTGTGTGTGTGATGTATGACACCTAGCACTGTTTGCACTGTTTATGTTCCCATAGAGGGAATTCATGTGTTGCACATATTATTCATTTGGATCCCTCAAGTGTGGATTTGAGGGGGGATTGAGTGTTGTGCACCTATATTTACGATTATCGCTTACATTTTATTTTTATTTATTTTTGTTTAGTGCTACACTGTGTCATCATAAATCATAACAAACCCCTTCCCTCCACCTTCACAATTATTAAAATCTGAATCTTCTGAGGAGTGGGGGGATAGGATCCATTCTTGCTATCTTATGGTTATCTGACATTTATTTTGTTGGAATTTGTACCATACTGCCTTGAAAAACTTGTTTTCAATAAACATTATTGGAAAAGAAAATCTGAAACTTCTGTAGTATAATCAGGGTACCCTACAAAATGCAGGCCCTGTATTAAACTTGGCATAAAGGATATATGAATACATCATAATCCATTGAAAATAAAACCATGACATGCAGAACGTCAGCATAAAATATCAGACAGTTCTCCATTTAAACAGGGTCTCTCCAGGGTAGAATACAATCCACAATGCTCAATTATTTCATAGCTGGAGTACTCTATAACAATTGTTTCATTTTTAATGGACGTTATTACAGACAAATAGGAGTGAGTTGCCATGGGAGCGGCATGCCTGCATTTCTCTTGGGTATTGGAAGAAAAAATGTGTGTCTAGCAAATCTTGGTGCACTCTGGCTTCAGTTCGTGGATGATGTGCTTATGGCCTGGAGAGGTACCCCTGAGGCTTTGTTAGAATTAGTTGATTTGAATGACAATGCACATAATATTTTGCTTACTTCACTCTTTGACAAAGAAAAGATCCAGTTTTTGGATTTGGAGATTTATCACAAGGGAAAGGTCTAAAAGGCAAAGACTTTTCGTAAACTTACAGCTTCATTGCTACGTGCGGATAGCTTCCACCTCCCTACTCAGAAGAGTGATTCCATGTGATCAGTTGCTCAAAATTAAGCAAAACTTTTCACAAGGATAAGATTTCCGAATGGAAGCAGTCAAGCTAATAAGCAGATTTGCAGACAGATGATACATACACATCTAAAAAAGTAAACTGTATTTTGCATGAATAAATTCTTTGGTGATTTTTGGTAATGTAGTGCAAGCAAATTTTTTTAAATAAAAGTATCCATGTGACTGCAAGCATTCAGTGTTCCTTATTTCTATACAAATTATTATTATTATTATTATACAGTATTTATGAAGCGCCAATAGTTCGCTCAGCGCTGTACATTACAAAGGGGGACAGAACATGTGACAGAACAATACCAATACAATGCAAAACATGAGGGGATCAAGGGCCCTGCTCTTTCGAGCTTACAATCTAGGAGATGACTTGCAAGTGTACCTATTGCCCTGTGTCTGGTTTCAGTTGGACATGAGGAACGTTATATCAAACAGTAAAACGGTATTCAACCCAAAACCAAAAAAAGTAATATGTTGCTGAATACGGCTGAATTATTATTACTATAATAACACACTTCTTGTATTAGAATGGACAGATATACTTTTTATACAGCAATACTGCTATTCTGGGGGGAGGGGAGTGTCAGATGTACTAGCAGATTTTGATGCACTAACAAATTTAAGCAAAACTTCAGCTAACACTTTATACACAGTTACAGCAAGCAGGTTTTTTTTTCTTTTGGGATAATGGTTTTACATAACTAATTAAAAGCTGTCCATTGTAAGCACCTTGTCAGTGGTAAATAGTTTGTTTCAACCCTCTAACTAATACATCCGCAGGACAGCTTGTTCTGTTGGGAAAAAAACAAAAAACCCCCAACAACTTACTAGCTAGGTCAGGGGTCTCCAAACTTTCCAAACAAAAAGGGCCAGTTTACTGTCTTTCAGGCTTTAAGGGGGGGTGGACTGTGGACAATGGGAGTAGAAAATGCCCCAACATCAGTGAGGGCAAACAGTGCCCCATCATTGCTTTTAGTAGGAGGAATAGTGCCCCACTGTTGGTATAATTTGGGGAATGATGCCCCATTGTTGGTGTCACTGGGATAAATGGTGCCCCATCATTTGTGTCAATGGAAGGAATAGTACCCCAAGGGAATGAAAGGCCAGAAGGGCACAAAAAGAGCCAAATCCGGCCCTCAAGTCACAGTCTGGAGACCACTAGGCTAGATCAACAGGTGAAATTAAAGGAAACAAATCCTAATATAGAAAAACTAATTCAGGTGTCACATCTAAGAATTGTTAAGCTGCAGTATAATAAAGGTTTGCGTTTGGGTTAAATACCACTTTAAAGGGAGATGTGCAGGGGAACTTGTTATTTTTATTTGGTGGGATATTACTTTTACATTCAAATGGTGACACATTTTATTTTTAACTTTTTCTATCTCATCACATTTCTTATAGACTATTATACCAATTCATTTTTCAAGAAAATATATATTGGTTTTAAACATTTATTAGCTGTAAAGTGAATTTTCTTTTCTGAGTAACCTTTCATTCCTTTGTGTGTCTCAAAAAGGAAATCATGGTGTAAAAAAAAAAAAAAAAAAAAAAACAATACTTCCTCAGGAATCTTCAGTTTTTTTATTTTAACATATGCTTTAAACACCCAGTAATACTTATTTTAATCAGTATTCTTGCAGTCTTCTGCCCTTCTGGTTTTTGTGGTGATAAATTGTTTGACTAGTCTTGCTGTCACCTCCTTCATCTTCACCATCATGCTTGGCCCGTAATTAGTGAACAAGTTCAGTATCAGCATCCGCAACATGGGTTGCAGCGCCAGCCATGTGCTTCAATTCACACAGATTAATGTAATAGCACACAAATACTGTAAGATAAAGGAGTTTTATGACTGCTTGCTATATTTATTAGAGATGAGCGAATCGAAGTATCCGAAGTGGAATTCGAGTCGAATATCTGAAAAATTTCGATTCGTGCCGAATCCGAAAAATAGCCTAATTCGGACGCGCGAATCGAAATTTTTCAGAAAATGGCGGCTGACATGTGCGGCGACGGAGCGGGGATGTCTGGGAAGGCGCGCAGACAAGGCGCGCTGACCCATAATGCATGCCTCAACTACATGTGATCGCATCAGCCTATCAGCAGCCAGCCAGCCAGCACTGTGTAATGGTCGAGCTATAAATAGCGGCCATTTTGGAATTCTTCATTTGCCTGCAGTTATTGAACAGAGGCAGACCGCTCTGTACTAGGGACAGGGACAGAGTTAGGGCCACAGAAACGATAATTGGGGACAGAGAAAAGTTACTTAGGGACAGAGAACCATTACTCAGGGACACAGACTTGTTAATGAGGGCCACAGAATCGTTATTTAGGGACAAAGAAACGCTAGTTAGGGCCACAGAATTCATAATCAGGGACAGACAGAATTGTTACTCAGTGCCAGAGAATTGTTACTTAGGGCCACAGAAACGTTATTAGGGCCACAGAATTGTTACTCAGGGACAGACAGAATTGTTACTGAGTGCCAGAGAATTGTTACTCAGGGACAGACAGAATTGTTACTGAGTGCCAGAGAATTGTTACTTAGGGCCACAGAAACTTTAATTAGGGCCACAGAATTTTTACTCAGGGACAGACAGAATTGTTACTCAGTGCCAGAGAATTGTTACTCAGGGACAGACAGAATTGTTACTGAGTGCCAGAGAATTGTTACTCAGGGCCACAGAAACTTTACTTAGGGCCACAGAATTTTTACTCAGGGACAGACAGAATTGTTACTGAGTGCCAGAGAATTGTTACTCAGGGACAGACAGAATTGTTACTGAGTGCCAGAGAATTGTTACTTAGGGCCACAGAAACTTTACTTAGGGCCACAGAATTGTTACTCGCACAGACACAGAATTGTTACTGAAGGCCACAGAACTGTTACTTAGGGCCACAGAATTGTTACTCGCAGAGACACAGAATTGTTACTCGCACAGACACAGAACTGTTACTGAGGGCCACAGAACTGTTACTTAGGGACAAAGAAACGCTAGTTAGGGCCACAGAATTGTTACTCAGGGACAGACAGAATTGTTACCGAGTGCCAGAGAATTGTTACTCAGGGACAGACAGAATTGTTAATGAGTGCCAGAGAATTGTTACTTAGGGCCACAGAAACTTTAATTAGGGCCACAGAATTTTTACTCAGGGACAGACAGAATTGTTACTGAGTGCCAGAGAATTGTTACTCAGGGACAGACAGAATTGTTACCGAGTGCCAGAGAATTGTTACTCAGGGACAGACAGAATTGTTACTGAGTGCCAGAGAATTGTTACTTAGGGCCACAGAAACTTTCATTAGGGCCACAGAATTTTTACTCAGGGACAGACAGAATTGTTACTGAGTGCCAGAGAATTGTTACTCAGGGACAGAGAGAATTGTTACTGAGTGCCAGAGAATTGTTACTTAGGGCCACAGAAACTTTAATTAGGCCCACAGAATTTTTACTCAGGGACAGACAGAATTGTTACTGAGTGCCAGAGAATTGTTACTCAGGGACAGACAGAATTGTTACCGAGTGCCAGAGAATTGTTACTCAGGGACAGACAGAATTGTTACTGAGTGCCAGAGAATTGTTACTTAGGGCCACAGAAACTTTAATTAGGGCCACAGAATTTTTACTCAGGGACAGACAGAATTGTTACGGAGTGCCAGAGAATTGTTACTCAGGGACAGACAGAATTGTTACGGAGTGCCAGAGAATTGTTACTCAGGGCCACAGAAACTTTACTTAGGGCCAGAGAATTTTTACTCAGGGACAGACAGAATTGTTACTGAGTGCCAGAGAATTGTTACTCAGGGACAGACAGAATTGTTACGGAGTGCCAGAGAATTGTTACTCAGGGACAGACAGAATTGTTACTGAGTGCCAGAGAATTGTTACTTAGGGCCACAGAAACTTTAATTAGGGCCACAGAATTTTTACTCAGGGACAGACAGAATTGTTACTGAGTGCCAGAGAATTGTTACTCAGGGACAGACAGAATTGTTACCGAGTGCCAGAGAATTGTTACTCAGGGACAGACAGAATTGTTACTGAGTGCCAGAGAATTGTTACTTAGGGCCACAGAAACTTTAATTAGGGCCACAGAATTTTTACTCAGGGACAGACAGAATTGTTACTGAGTGCCAGAGAATTGTTACTCAGGGCCACAGAAACTTTAATTAGGGCCACAGAATTTTTACTCAGGGACAGACAGAATTGTTACGGAGTGCCAGAGAATTGTTACTCAGGGCCCCAGAAACTTTACTTAGGGCCAGAGAATTTTTACTCAGGGACAGACAGAATTGTTACTGAGTGCCAGAGAATTGTTACTCAGGGACAGACAGAATTGTTACGGAGTGCCAGATAATTGTTACTCAGGGCCCCAGAAACTTTACTTAGGGCCACAGAATTTTTACTCAGGGACAGACAGAATTGTTACTGAGTGCCAGAGAATTGTTACTCAGGGACAGACAGAATTGTTACTGAGTGCCAGAGAATTGTTACTCAGGGACAGACAGAATTGTTACTGAGTGCCAGATAATTGTTACTCAGGGCCCCAGAAACTTTACTTAGGGCCACAGAATTTTTACTCAGGGACAGACAGAATTGTTACTGAGTGCCAGAGAATTGTTACTCAGGGACAGACAGAATTGTTACTGAGTGCCAGAGAATTGTTACTTAGGGCCACAGAAACTTGAATTAGGGCCACAGAATTTTTACTCAGGGACAGACAGAATTGTTACTGAGTGCCAGAGAATTGTTACTCAGGGACAGACAGAATTGTTACCGAGTGCCAGAGAATTGTTACTCAGGGACAGACAGAATTGTTACTGAGTGCCAGAGAATTGTTACTTAGGGCCACAGAAACTTTAATTAGGGCCACAGAATTTTTACTCAGGGACAGACAGAATTGTTACTGAGTGCCAGAGAATTGTTACTCAGGGACAGACAGAATTGTTACGGAGTGCCAGAGAATTGTTACTCAGGGCCCCAGAAACTTTACTTAGGGCCAGAGAATTTTTACTCAGGGACAGACAGAATTGTTACTGAGTGCCAGAGAATTGTTACTCAGGGACAGACAGAATTGTTACGGAGTGCCAGATAATTGTTACTCAGGGCCCCAGAAACTTTACTTAGGGCCACAGAATTTTTACTCAGGGACAGACAGAATTGTTACTGAGTGCCAGAGAATTGTTACTCAGGGACAGACAGAATTGTTACTGAGTGCCAGAGAATTGTTACTCAGGGACAGACAGAATTGTTACTGAGTGCCAGATAATTGTTACTCAGGGCCCCAGAAACTTTACTTAGGGCCACAGAATTTTTACTCAGGGACAGACAGAATTGTTACTGAGTGCCAGAGAATTGTTACTCAGGGACAGACAGAATTGTTACTGAGTGCCAGAGAATTGTTACTTAGGGCCACAGAAACTTGAATTAGGGCCACAGAATTTTTACTCAGGGACAGACAGAATTGTTACTGAGTGCCAGAGAATTGTTACTCAGGGACAGACAGAATTGTTACGGAGTGCCAGAGAATTGTTACTCAGGGACAGACAGAATTGTTACTGAGTGCCAGAGAATTGTTACTTAGGGCCACAGAAACTTTAATTAGGGCCACAGAATTTTTACTCAGGGACAGACAGAATTGTTACGGAGTGCCAGAGAATTGTTACTCAGGGACAGACAGAATTGTTACGGAGTGCCAGAGAATTGTTACTCAGGGCCCCAGAAACTTTACTTAGGGCCAGAGAATTTTTACTCAGGGACAGACAGAATTGTTACTGAGTGCCAGAGAATTGTTACTCAGGGACAGACAGAATTGTTACGGAGTGCCAGATAATTGTTACTCAGGGCCCCAGAAACTTTACTTAGGGCCACAGAATTTTTACTCAGGGACAGACAGAATTGTTACTGAGTGCCAGAGAATTGTTACTCAGGGACAGACAGAATTGTTACTGAGTGCCAGAGAATTGTTACTTAGGGCCACAGAAACTTTACTTAGGGCCACAGAATTGTTTCTCGCACAGACACAGAATTGTTACTCGCACAGACACAGAATTGTTACTGAGGGCCACAGAACTGTTACTTGGGGCCACAGAAACGTTAATCAGGGACACAGAATTGTTACTGAGGGCCACAGAACTGTTACTTAGGGCCACAGAATTGTTACTCGCACAGACACAGAATTGTTACTCAGGGACACAGAATTGTTACTCAGGGACACATAATCGTTTAATTAAAGAGTATGTCAGACAACATGCAGAGGAGTGGCAGAGGAGGCAATGTTTTAGGAGCGAGCAGACGTGGCAGCAGAGGAAGGGGTCGAGGCAGCACTATTCGCAGCCAGAGGCCAGTGCTCCCGGTGTCATCCAGCGGTCGTGTCTCCACCGACAACCCTGCCGTCGTCGATTGGTTGGCTCGGTCGTCTTCCTCTTCCCAGGTCACCTCTGACACCTACAGCCAACGGTCGGTGGGTACGTCAGACACAACCGTTAGTTGGCATGGCCCGGGACCAAGCCCACTGAAATCACGTGTCCTCTACCTGCCCCTGTCCTTTGGTGTTCCCTCACCAAGCGAAGTATCGCATGCTGTGGGCTCAGCCCCACTGTACAGTGAGGAAGAGCTAACAGAGGGCGGTCAGGAACGGGGGGAGACATCCGCCTTTTCAGCAGCCAGGCGAAGAAGTAGTGGCGAGGAGAGTGGCTCGGTAGCCGGTCTAGAGACAGGTCTGTCTCCTGACCCAGACGCAGCCGAGGGGGCTAGTAGTGAGGCGGAGACCCTACTTGATGATGAGGAGGTTGATCGCACTTGGCAGCCTCGTCGTCATCAGGCAATTTCTTCCGCATCATCAGGAGAAGAGGGTGGCAGCTTGGCAGCGAGCGAAACAGTCGGTGGGTTGCCCAGGAGACAGCAGCAGGGTCGCAGCAGTGTCAGTGGAGCCAAACGGCCACGGAGTAGAGCACCAGCTCCACTGCAGCCTACCACCACGGCCAGTAGTGGTGCCGGTGTGCACGGAGGAAGCAGCAGTCAGCCAGTGAGGAGTATCGGGGGCAAAGTTTCCTACTCGGCGGTGTGGCAATTTTTCGTCAAGCCGCCCGAGGAAGTAAACGTAGCCGTATGTCGACTATGTGGCCAGAAAGTCAAGCGTGGCCAGGGGGCCCATGTTGGGACTACAGCGTTGCGGCAGCATATGCAGCGTCGCCATTTGGTGGCCTGGGAAAACCGTGATAAAGATACGGCGGTTCTGCCCGCCCCAGCCCCCGCTCCATCACCCGCTCCGTTACTTGCTCCGTCACCCGACGTCAATCGCCCTCCATCAGCCAGTCAAGGCTCCAACACATCTGCTGAGGGGAGTTGTCGCTCGTTGGCATCTTCCGCTCGTTCAGATGCTCCTTCTCCTGCTACTCCTCTTCACGGATTCCGTCAGCAGTCTTTCTTGGAATCCGTTTCCAAGAGACAACAGTTTGCGAGCACGCACCCGACGGTGCAAAAGCTGAACGTCCTCCTGTCCAAGTTGCTGGTGCTGCAGTCCCTCCCTTTCCAAGTGGTGGACTCAGCACCTTTCAGAGAAATGATGGCTTGTGCCGCGCCGCGGTGGAGAGTGCCAAGCCGTCATTTCTTCGCCAAAAAGGCAGTGCCAGCCCTGCATTCACATGTAGAAGACATGGTGGGCCAGTCTTTGAGCATGTCGGTCTCTGCCAAAGTGCACGGCAGCGCCGACGTGTGGAGCTGTAACTACGGTCAGGGACAGTACATGTCATTTACGGCCCACTGGGTGAACGTGGTGCCGTCACAGCCGCACCAGCAACTTGGACAGGTCACGCCGCTTTTGCCTCCACGTTTGCACGTCCTTGGTCCGGCAAAGATGTCCGCCTCTACCACCTCTTCTTCCGCCGTGTCCTCAGCCGCCACCCCCGTGCCAAGTCCCATTACCCGACCGGCATATCACATGTGCAGGGCGCAACGGTGTCACGCTGTTCTGCACCTGGTATGCCTTGGCGAACGTAGTCACACAGGGGAGGAACTTCTGAGTGTAATGAACAGAGAAATCGACAGATGGCTGTCTCCGCGCAAACTGAAAATCGGAACCATGTTGACCGACAACGGAAAGAACATGGTGTCTGCTCTGCGTCAAGGAAGGTTGTGCCATGCGCCATGCATGGCTCACGTGTTCAATCTGGTTGTCAAGCGGTTCTTAAAATCCACCATCCCACTGCAAGACATCCTTAAAATGTCACGTAAACTGTGCATGCATTTCAGCCATTCCTACACCGCAAAGAACACCCTCATTGAGCTGCAGCGGCAGAACGGAATTCCACAGCATCGCCTGATCTGCGACGTTGCAACAAGGTGGAATTCAACACTACACATGTTAGACCGCCTTTACGAACAGCGAAAGGCCATCACCGATTTCCTGATGTTACAAGCGGATAAAGGTACTCCCCTGTGTAACTTAGATGTCAGCCATTGGCAGCTCATGCGTGACACCTGCCGCTTGCTCAGGCCCTTTGAGGAGGCCACGCTATTCGTGAGTCGGCAGGACTATGGGATGAACGACGTCATTCCTCTGTTGCACGTCCTTGAACAAATGCTGTTAACAATGGCTGGTCAGGGTGCGGTAGACGTGGCGCACAGATCTCAACGCCACATGACCCCTGTGGGGGCAGGACAGGAAGAAGAGGAGGAGGTAGAGGAGGACATTTGTGCTCAGGAATTATTGAGTGAAATGGGTGGTTTTTCCACTCAGCGGACAGGAGTGGAGGAGCAGGAGCATCTGGTAGAGGAGGAGGAGGAGGAGACAGAGGACCCAGACGCACCGTGGCAGTATGCTGTGGAGATGGAGGCAGGGAGTCCCTCGCATTCCTTGGCACAAATGGCCCATAGCATGCTCGGTTGCTTGCGTAGCGACAGCCGAATAATAACCATCAGACAGAGGGATGACTTTTGGCTGTCCACCTTGTTGGACCCTCGCTACCGTTCCAAAATGGTGGCCTTTTTCACACCTGCTGAGAGGGAGGCCAAAATAACGTACTATAAAAACCACCTATGTAGTCAGTTGGTCTCTGCCTTTGTGCGCCAACGTCCATCCTCAGACACTGTGGGCCCTGTGCGCTCGCGTTCCGCTGCCATGGCAGCAGGGGAGGGGTGGGGTGGTAGGAGCAGTGGCAGCTCCACCAGCAGCAGCTGCCTCAGTCTGCAGTCGATGATGAGTAGCTTTCTTCACCAGCGCAGTGAGGAAACTACTAACCAGCCGCAGCAGCAGCAGCAGCATCAGGTGGACCTGGAGCAGGACCTCAAACAACAGGCTTGGGCCTACTTGGACAGCACCCTGCCAACCGAGGTAGACAATCCCCTTGACTACTGGGCAACGAAACTTGACCTTTGGCCCCAACTAGCTGAATTTGCCCTTGAAAGGCTGTCATGCCCAGCCAGTAGCGTGGCATCGGAGCGCGTGTTTAGTGCGGCAGGAGGTATTGTAACTCCGCGGAGGACACGACTGTCCACCCAAAGTGTGGAGAGACTGACGTTTGTGAAAATGAATCAGGCGTGGATTAGTCTGGATTTCAAACCACCAGTTCCTGACACAACTGACTAAATCCGCCATGAATCATGCCTCAAACATGTGCCACTTTGAGGTCTCCTCACACACTGCTGGTGTGTAGATTTTTTTGACATAGGGTGCTGGCAGATTATGGGCCTCCTATAGCTGCTGCCAGGCCCCTAATCTGCCATAGGCCCCTATATACCGCTTCCTCATGCTGCTGCCAGGTCCAGAGTCTCTCATGGGTCCCTGTACGGCCTCCCATTGCTGCTGTCTCCATCGCCACACTCTGCCATGTGCCACTTTCAGGTCTCCTCACACACTGCTGGTGTGTAGAATTTTTTGACATAGGGTGCTGGCAGATTATGGGCCTCCCATTGCTGCTGCCAGGCCCCTAATCTGCCATAGGCCCCTATATACCGCTTCCTCATGCTGCTGCCAGGTCCAGAGTCTCTCATGGGTCCCTGTACGGCCTCCCATTGCTGCTGTCTCCATCGCCACACTCTGCCATGTGCCACTTTCAGGTCTCCTCACACTGCTGGTGTGTTGAATTTTTTGACATAGGGTGCTGGCAGATTATGGGCCTCCTATAGCTGCTGCCAGGCCCCTAATCTGCCATGGGCCCCTATATACCGCCTCCTCATGCTGCTGCCAGGTCCAGAGTCTGTCATGGGTCCCTGTACGGCCTCCCATTGCTGCTGTCTCCATCGCCACACTCTGCCATGTGCCACTTTCAGGTCTCCTCACACACTGCTGGTGTGTAGAATTTTTTGACATAGGGTGCTGGCAGATTAAGGGCCTCCCATAGCTGCTGCCAGGCCCCTAATCTGCCATAGGCCCCTATATACCGCCTCCTCATGTTGCTGCCAGGTCCAGAGTCTGTCATGGGTCCCTGTACGGCCTCCCATTGCTGCTGTCTCCATCGCCACACTCTGCCATGTGCCACTTTCAGGTCTCCTCACACACTGCTGGTGTGTAGAATTTTTTGACATAGGGTGCTGGCAGATTATGGGCCTCCCATAGCTGCTGCCAGGCCCCTAATCTGCCATAGGCCCCTATATACCGCTTCCTCATGCTGCTGCCAGGTCCATAGTCTGTCATGGGTCCCTGTACGGCCTCCCATTGCTGCTGTCTCCATCGCCACACTCTGCCATGTGCCACTTTCAGGTCTCCTCACACACTGCTGGTGTGTAGAATTTTTTGACATAGGGTGCTGGCAGATTATGGGCCTCCCATTGCTGCTGCCAGGCCCCTAATCTGCCATAGGCCCCTATATACCGCTTCCTCATGCTGCTGCCAGGTCCAGAGTCTCTCATGCCATGTGCCACTTTCAGGTCTCCTCACACACTGCTGGTGTGTAGAATTTTTTGACATAGGGTGCTGGCAGATTAAGGGCCTCCCATAGCTGCTGCCAGGCCCCTAATCTGCCATAGGCCCCTATATACCGCCTCCTCATGCTGCTGCCAGGTCCAGAGTCTGTCATGGGTCCCTGTACGGCCTCCCATTGCTGCTGTCTCCATCGCCACACTCTGCCATGTGCCACTTTAAGGTCTCCTCACACACTGCTGGTGTGTAGAATTTTTTGACATAGGGTGCTGGCAGATTATGGGCCTCCCATAGCTGCTGCCAGGCCCCTAATCTGCCATAGGCCCCTATATACCGCTTCCTCATGCTGCTGCCAGGTCCAGAGTCTGTCATGGGTCCCTGTACGGCCTCCCATTGCTGCTGTCTCCATCGCCACACTCTGCCATGTGCCACTTTCAGGTCTCCTCACACACTGCTGGTGTGTAGAATTTTTTGACATAGGGTGCTGGCAGATTATGGGCCTCCCATAGCTGCTGCCAGGCCCCTAATCTGCCATAGGCCCCTATATACCGCTTCCTCATGCTGCTGCCAGGTCCAGAGTCTGTCATGGGTCCCTGTACGGCCTCCCATTGCTGCTGTCTCCATCGCCACACTCTGCCATGTGCCACTTTCAGGTCTCCTCACACTGCTGGTGTGTTGAATTTTTTGACATAGGGTGCTGGCAGATTATGGGCCTCCTATAGCTGCTGCCAGGCCCCTAATCTGCCATGGGCCCCTATATACCGCCTCCTCATGCTGCTGCCAGGTCCAGAGTCTGTCATGGGTCCCTGTACGGCCTCCCATTGCTGCTGTCTCCATCGCCACACTCTGCCATGTGCCACTTTCAGGTCTCCTCACACACTGCTGGTGTGTAGAATTTTTTGACATAGGGTGCTGGCAGATTAAGGGCCTCCCATAGCTGCTGCCAGGCCCCTAATCTGCCATAGGCCCCTATATACCGCCTCCTCATGTTGCTGCCAGGTCCAGAGTCTGTCATGGGTCCCTGTACGGCCTCCCATTGCTGCTGTCTCCATCGCCACACTCTGCCATGTGCCACTTTCAGGTCTCCTCACACACTGCTGGTGTGTAGAATTTTTTGACATAGGGTGCTGGCAGATTATGGGCCTCCCATTGCTGCTGCCAGGCCCCTAATCTGCCATAGGCCCCTATATACCGCTTCCTCATGCTGCTGCCAGGTCCAGAGTCTCTCATGCCATGTGCCACTTTCAGGTCTCCTCACACACTGCTGGTGTGTAGAATTTTTTGACATAGGGTGCTGGCAGATTAAGGGCCTCCCATAGCTGCTGCCAGGCCCCTAATCTGCCATAGGCCCCTATATACCGCTTCCTCATGCTGCTGCCAGGTCCAGAGTCTGTCATGGGTCCCTGTACGGCCTCCCATTGCTGCTGTCTCCATCGCCACACTCTGCCATGTGCCACTTTCAGGTCTCCTCACACTGCTGGTGTGTTGAATTTTTTGACATAGGGTGCTGGCAGATTATGGGCCTCCTATAGCTGCTGCCAGGCCCCTAATCTGCCATGGGCCCCTATATACCGCCTCCTCATGCTGCTGCCAGGTCCAGAGTCTGTCATGGGTCCCTGTACGGCCTCCCATTGCTGCTGTCTCCATCGCCACACTCTGCCATGTGCCACTTTCAGGTCTCCTCACACACTGCTGGTGTGTAGAATTTTTTGACATAGGGTGCTGGCAGATTAAGGGCCTCCCATAGCTGCTGCCAGGCCCCTAATCTGCCATAGGCCCCTATATACCGCCTCCTCATGTTGCTGCCAGGTCCAGAGTCTGTCATGGGTCCCTGTACGGCCTCCCATTGCTGCTGTCTCCATCGCCACACTCTGCCATGTGCCACTTTCAGGTCTCCTCACACACTGCTGGTGTGTAGAATTTTTTGACATAGGGTGCTGGCAGATTATGGGCCTCCCATTGCTGCTGCCAGGCCCCTAATCTGCCATAGGCCCCTATATACCGCTTCCTCATGCTGCTGCCAGGTCCAGAGTCTCTCATGGGTCCCTGTACGGCCTCCCATTGCTGCTGTCTCCATCGCCACACTCTGCCATGTGCCACTTTCAGGTCTCCTCACACTGCTGGTGTGTTGAATTTTTTGACATAGGGTGCTGGCAGATTATGGGCCTCCTATAGCTGCTGCCAGGCCCCTAATCTGCCATGGGCCCCTATATACCGCCTCCTCATGCTGCTGCCAGGTCCAGAGTCTGTCATGGGTCCCTGTACGGCCTCCCATTGCTGCTGTCTCCATCGCCACACTCTGCCATGTGCCACTTTCAGGTCTCCTCACACACTGCTGGTGTGTAGAATTTTTTGACATAGGGTGCTGGCAGATTAAGGGCCTCCCATAGCTGCTGCCAGGCCCCTAATCTGCCATAGGCCCCTATATACCGCCTCCTCATGTTGCTGCCAGGTCCAGAGTCTGTCATGGGTCCCTGTACGGCCTCCCATTGCTGCTGTCTCCATCGCCACACTCTGCCATGTGCCACTTTCAGGTCTCCTCACACACTGCTGGTGTGTAGAATTTTTTGACATAGGGTGCTGGCAGATTATGGGCCTCCCATTGCTGCTGCCAGGCCCCTAATCTGCCATAGGCCCCTATATACCGCTTCCTCATGCTGCTGCCAGGTCCAGAGTCTCTCATGGGTCCCTGTACGGCCTCCCATTGCTGCTGTCTCCATCGCCACACTCTGCCATGTGCCACTTTCAGGTCTCCTCACACTGCTGGTGTGTTGAATTTTTTGACATAGGGTGCTGGCAGATTAAGGGCCTCCCATAGCTGCTGCCAGGCCCCTAATCTGCCATAGGCCCCTATATACCGCCTCCTCATGCTGCTGCCAGGTCCAGAGTCTGTCATGGGTCCCTGTACGGCCTCCCATTGCTGCTGTCTCCATCGCCACACTCTGCCATGTGCCACTTTCAGGTCTCCTCACACACTGCTGGTGTGTAGAATTTTTTGACATAGGGTGCTGGCAGATTATGGGCTTCCCATTGCTGCTGCCAGGCCCCTAATCTGCCATAGGCCCCTATATACCGCTTCCTCATGCTGCTGCCAGGTCCAGAGTCTCTCATGCCATGTGCCACTTTCAGGTCTCCTCACACACTGCTGGTGTGTAGAATTTTTTGACATAGGGTGCTGGCAGATTAAGGGCCTCCCATAGCTGCTGCCAGGCCCCTAATCTGCCATAGGCCCCTATATACCGCTTCCTCATGCTGCTGCCAGGTCCAGAGTCTCTCATGGGTCCCTGTACGGCCTCCCATTGCTGCTGTCTCCATCGCCACACTCTGCCATGTGCCACTTTCAGGTCTCCTCACACTGCTGGTGTGTTGAATTTTTTGACATAGGGTGCTGGCAGATTATGGGCCTCCTATAGCTGCTGCCAGGCCCCTAATCTGCCATGGGCCCCTATATACCGCCTCCTCATGCTGCTGCCAGGTCCAGAGTCTGTCATGGGTCCCTGTACGGCCTCCCATTGCTGCTGTCTCCATCGCCACACTCTGCCATGTGCCACTTTCAGGTCTCCTCACACACTGCTGGTGTGTAGAATTTTTTGACATAGGGTGCTGGCAGATTAAGGGCCTCCCATAGCTGCTGCCAGGCCCCTAATCTGCCATAGGCCCCTATATACCGCCTCCTCATGTTGCTGCCAGGTCCAGAGTCTGTCATGGGTCCCTGTACGGCCTCCCATTGCTGCTGTCTCCATCGCCACACTCTGCCATGTGCCACTTTCAGGTCTCCTCACACACTGCTGGTGTGTAGAATTTTTTGACATAGGGTGCTGGCAGATTATGGGCCTCCCATTGCTGCTGCCAGGCCCCTAATCTGCCATAGGCCCCTATATACCGCTTCCTCATGCTGCTGCCAGGTCCAGAGTCTCTCATGCCATGTGCCACTTTCAGGTCTCCTCACACACTGCTGGTGTGTAGAATTTTTTGACATAGGGTGCTGGCAGATTAAGGGCCTCCCATAGCTGCTGCCAGGCCCCTAATCTGCCATAGGCCCCTATATACCGCTTCCTCATGCTGCTGCCAGGTCCAGAGTCTGTCATGGGTCCCTGTACGGCCTCCCATTGCTGCTGTCTCCATCGCCACACTCTGCCATGTGCCACTTTCAGGTCTCCTCACACTGCTGGTGTGTTGAATTTTTTGACATAGGGTGCTGGCAGATTATGGGCCTCCTATAGCTGCTGCCAGGCCCCTAATCTGCCATGGGCCCCTATATACCGCCTCCTCATGCTGCTGCCAGGTCCAGAGTCTGTCATGGGTCCCTGTACGGCCTCCCATTGCTGCTGTCTCCATCGCCACACTCTGCCATGTGCCACTTTCAGGTCTCCTCACACACTGCTGGTGTGTAGAATTTTTTGACATAGGGTGCTGGCAGATTAAGGGCCTCCCATAGCTGCTGCCAGGCCCCTAATCTGCCATAGGCCCCTATATACCGCCTCCTCATGTTGCTGCCAGGTCCAGAGTCTGTCATGGGTCCCTGTACGGCCTCCCATTGCTGCTGTCTCCATCGCCACACTCTGCCATGTGCCACTTTCAGGTCTCCTCACACACTGCTGGTGTGTAGAATTTTTTGACATAGGGTGCTGGCAGATTAAGGGCCTCCCATAGCTGCTGCCAGGCCCCTAATCTGCCATAGGCCCCTATATACCGCCTCCTCATGCTGCTGCCAGGTCCAGAGTCTGTCATGGGTCCCTGTACGGCCTCCCATTGCTGCTGTCTCCATCGCCACACTCTGCCATGTGCCACTTTCAGGTCTCCTCACACACTGCTGGTGTGTTGAATTTTTTGACATAGGGTGCTGGCAGATTATGGGCCTCCTATAGCTGCTGCCAGGCCCCTAATCTGCCATAGGCCCCTATATACCGCTTCCTCATGCTGCTGCCAGGTCCAGAGTCTCTCATGCCATGTGCCACTTTCAGGTCTCCTCACACTGCTGGTGTGTAGAATTTTTTTGACATAGGGTGCTGGCAGATTAAGGGCCTCCTATAGCTGCTGCCAGGCCCCTAATCTGCCATGGGCCCCTATACCGACTCCTCATGCTGTGACGTTGCAACAAGGTGGAATTCAACCCTACATATGTTAGACCGCCTTTACGAACAGCAAAAGGCCATCACAGATTTCCTGATGTTAAAAGCGGATAAAGGTATTCCCTGTGTAACTTAGATGTCAGCCATTGGCAGCTCATGCGTGACACCTGCGCTTGCTCAGGCCCTTTGAGGAGGCCACGCTATTCGTGAGTCGGCAGGACTATGGGATGAACGACGTCATTCCTCTGTTGCACGTCCTGGAACAAATGCTGTTAACAATGGCTGGTCAGGGTGCGGTAGACGTGGCGCACAGATCTCAACGCCACATGACCCCTGTGGGGGCAGGACAGGAAGAAGAGGAGGAGGTAGAGGAGGACATTGGTGCTCAGGAATTATTGAGTGAAATGGGTGGTTTTTCCACTCAGCGGACAGGAGTGGAGGAGCAGGAGCATCTGGTAGAGGAGGAGGAGGAGGAGGAGACAGAGGACCCAGACGCACCGTGGCAGTATGCTGTGGAGATGGAGGCAGGGAGTCCCTCGCATTCCTTGGCACAAATGGCCCATAGCATGCTCGGTTGCTTGCGTAGCGACAGCCGAATAATAACCATCAGACAGAGGGATGACTTTTGGCTGTCCACCTTGTTGGACCCTCGCTACCGTTCCAAAATGGTGGCCTTTTTCACACCTGCTGAGAGGGAGGCCAAAATAACGTACTATAAAAACCACCTATGTAGTCAGCTGGTCTCTGCCTGTCTGCGCCAACGTCCATCCTCAGACACTGTGGGCCCTGTGCGCTCGCGTTCCGCTGCCATGGCAGCAGGGGAGGGGTGGGGTGGTAGGAGCAGTGGCAGCTCCACCAGCAGCGGCTGCCTCAGTCTGCAGTCGATGATGAGTAGCTTTCTTCACCAGCGCAGTGAGGAAACTACTAACCAGCCGCAGCAGCAGCAGCAGCAGCAGCATCAGGTGGACCTGGAGCAGGACCTCAAACAACAGGCTTAGGCCTACTTGGACAGCACCCTGCCAACCGAGGTAGACAATCCCCTTGACTACTGGGCAACGAAACTTGACCTTTGGCCCCAACTAGCTGAATTTGCCCTTGAAAGGCTGTCATGCCCGGCCAGTAGCGTGGCATCGGAGCGCGTGTTTAGTGCGGCAGGAGGTATTGCAACTCCGCGGAGGACACGACTGTCCACCCAAAGTGTGGAGAGACTGACGTTTGTGAAAATGAATCAGGCGTGGATTAGTCTGGATTTCAAACCACCAGTTCCTCACACAACTGACTAAATCCGCCATGAATCATGCCCCAAACATGTGCCACTTTCAGGTCTCCTCACACTGCTGGTGTGTTCCATTTTTTGTCATAGGGTGCTGGCAGATTACGGGCCTCCCATAGCTGCTGCCAGGCCCCTAATCTGCCATGGGCCCCTATACCGCCTCCTCATGCTGCTGCCAAGTCCAGAGTCTCTCATGGGTCCCTGTACGGCCTCCCATTGCTGCTGTCTCCATCGCCACACTCTGCCATGTGCCACTTTCAGGTCTCCTCACACTGCTGGTGTATTCCATTTTTTGTCATAGGGTGCTGGCAGATTACGGGCTTCCCATAGCTGCTGCCAGGCCCCTAATCTGCCATGGGCCCCTATACCGCCTCCTCATGCTGCTGCCAGGTCCAGAGTGTGTCATGGGTCCCTGTACGGCCTCCCATTGCTGCTGTCTCCATCGCCACACTCTGCCATGTGCCACTTTCAGGTCTCCTCACACTGCTGGTGGGTTCCATTTTTTGTCATAGGGTGCTGGCAGATTACGGGCCTCCCATAGCTGCTGCCAGGCCCCTAATCTGCCATGGGCCCCCGTACCGACTCCTCATGCTGCTGCCAGGCCCGTAATCTGTCATGGGCCCCTGTTGTCGCTTGTTGGCATATTCCGCTCGTTCAGATGCTCCTTCTCCTGCTACTCCTCTTCACGGATTCCGTCAGCAGTCTTTCTTGGAATCCGTTTCCAAGAGACAACAGTTTGCGAGCACGCACCAGACGGTGCAGAAACTGAACGTCCTCCTGTCCAAGTTGCTGCTGCCAGGCTTGTAATCTGTCATGCGCCCCTGTACCGCCTCCTCATGCTGCTGCCAGGTCCAGAGTGTGTCATGGGCCCCCGTACCGACTCCAAATGCTGCTGCCAGGCCCGTAATCTGTCATGGGCCCCTGTACCGCCTCCCCATGCTGCTGCCAGGTCCAGATTGTGTCATGGGTCCCTGTACGGCCTCCCATTGCTGCTGCCAGGCCTGTAATCTGCCATGGGCCCCCCTACCGACTCCTCATGCTGCTGCCAGGCCCGTAATCTGCCATGGGCCCCTGTACCGCCTCCTCATGCTGCTGCCAGGTCCAGAGTGTGTCATGGGTCCCTGTACGGCCTCCCATTGCTGCTGTCTCTATCGCCACACTCTGCCATGTGCCACTTTCAGGTCTCCTCACACTGCTGGTGGTTTCCATTTTTGTCATAGGGTGCTGCATGGCCTCCCATTGCTGCTGCCTCCACCGCCACACTGTGGCTCCACACTCTGGTTTTGGCCCCGTGACTGGCCAAATGAGTGAAGTGTGCGGTGATTCTAAGATCGACGGCACTCATCTGCATGTCATACTGCCTGACAGTATTATTTCTCTTCCCCAGCAGACTCCAAGGGCATTTAAATTAAAGGTACAGTGTTCAGCACTAATATTAAGTCTCTCTGAAGCCTAGAAACACCCTTTTTTAAGTTAAATTCACAGCGAATATATTCGACTCGAATCGAATTTTTTCTACGAATTCGCCGAATCAGTCGAATCGAATTTTTGAATACTTCGCTCATCTCTAATATTTATATTGAGCAAAAATGAAAACATATACAGTATATCTGACTGACTTTCAGAATACCTCTGGGTTCCTGAGGAAGCTTACTGTGAAATGCTAACCCATGTGGCTTGTGTACAGAATGGTTACAATTTATCAAACCGATGAAACCTTTGACTGTTTGAACTGCTGCACAGAGGCAAAAGCATACAAGTTTATGTACAGTTGTTACATGTTCTAACTATCCAGCTGCCTAATTTTTTGCTTTTTGTTTATTATTTCAATATTGTGTACAAAAAAAAAAAACCTGGAGATTTTTTATATACGATGTTGTGCTATTTAGTTGAGGCACCTTAAATATCCGAATATCCTTTGTTAAGTATTTCTGTTTTTTAAAGGGATGTGGTGCCAGTTGGATAGCGTTTCAAACCTAAGGCTATACTATATGTTAACCTCTTTGCGCCGATGCCTCCCGGCCCTTTAAGGGATTTTAACAGAAAACAGAGGGAGAGGGTAAAATAAAAGAAAACTGATGTAGCCACCATATCCAATGATTGGTAAGCAGCAATATATTACATTTCTGGTTTTGCGTTTAATATTGCTTTAGTGAATGAGAAAGCAAAATGAATGCATCATTGAAAAAACTGCATGCAACAAACACTGGACAGAACCTACAGATTTACCAGTTTGTCTTCAGTAAAACTTTTGGGGGTTAGCAGGTGGAGTCAATATTATAACACGAAGTATAAAAGCAGAAGCCATACACCATTATTAAGGTTTTTGAGTGCTACACTTTGCACACTGGAGTGAGCAAACAGTCCTCGAGCTCAGTTGTGTTTTTTTTTTTTATTAAAGGGGATGAACTTGGATGAGGTCTAGGGGTATGTGGGATGCCCTGGGAACTGTAGAACATGATGACAACTCCTTAGTGACTATGTACAAAAATGCAGATATAAAACATTCTCTCCTTTAAGAGCACCACAAACTCTTAGGTGTACCTCCTCAGACCCCGCATGATTCTTCCTCTTCACCCAACTGCCTGAGGGTATCCCTGAGCAAGGAGGCCTGAGAGCTGTAAATTTAGAACAGTCCCAGATGAGAAGCTAGTTGGGTCTTGCACCTGACTGTCCTCTCCCCTTTTCTGGCCCAGGAGGTGTAAGAATACTCATGCTGTCCTCTCCTGTTAGCTTGGTGGATTTAATAAGCTTAATAATGGTATGCAATGCCAAGCTGTGGTTTCCAAAGTGAGCAAAATCCTCTGTTGTATTAAAAGAGGTATAGACTGCCGAGAGAGATATGATTTTACCCATGTACAGATGATTAGTAACACTTCATCTGGAATATGCAGTTCAGTTTTGGGCACCATTTCACAAAAATAACATTGGGGAACTGGAGAAAGTGCAGATAAGGGCAACCAAACTGATAAGAGGCATGGAGGAGCTCAGCTATGAAGAAAGATTAGAGGAACTGAATTTATTCGCTTTCCTGAGAGAAGATTAAGGGGGGATATGATCAACATGTATAAATACATAGGTGGTCCATATAATGAACTCGGTGTAGAGTTATTCACCTTAAAGGTCATCACAGAGGACAAGGGGGCACTCTTTACGTCTGGAGGAAAAGAGATTTTATCTCCAAATACGGAAAGGTTTCTTCACAATAAGAGCTGTGAAAATGTGGAAGACTCCCTCAATTGTTGGTTCTGGCCAGCTCAGTAGATTGCTTTAAAAATGCCTGGATTCTTTCCTAGATACACATAACTGGATATTAACATTTATAGGTAAAGTTGATCCAGGGAATATACGACTGCCTCTCGGGCAAAGTTCATGTGCGTGTAAAGGCAGGTGTCCCAATACTTTTGGCAATACAGTGTATATCTATCTCTCAGGATCTAATCTATAAATCTAATAACATAGCAGGATTTTACCCCAGCCGTCCAGAAAGATACTGTGACCCATGAGAGGAGCAGACCCTCCTGGTCAATTTACAATAAGCCAAAAGTGCTTCCTGCGTGGACAAAATCATTACCAAGGTAAAGAATGGAGACACTCCTAGCCTACATACTGATGAAACCACCTAGGTGTATTGAACTTGAGTTTGAACTCTCTCCATTTAGCCATTAGTTACATCAGTTTAAGTTCACTGTTTTCATGTTTATTGGTGGCTAATATGGAACTTTCTGCAGCATTCTCGAAGATGAAAGTGCTGCTACAGTTTAGTGCTAGAGAAGACAAAACGTTTGTGCATTCCTCCCATCTTCATGCCTCATCAAAGGGTATAATGTGATGAACCAAACAGGCCAGCTTAGGCTGTCACAACTAATTACTGAGCTACAGGCAAACACTACAAACCTGAGCCACATTTTCTTGCGGCTGGGCCCCTTTGCAGTTGAGCTTCTTGCAAGAACCCTGAGGCCTTTTATGACCCCCTAAGGAGCTTCTAGGCATGGTACTCTCCTTTTGGGGATACTTTCTGAAGGGAGATGTCTGTATGATCCTCCACGGCTACAATCTGCTGGTGACAACCCTGGGCGCCTTCTTTTATTAACTCCTTAAAGGCAGATGGGGCCCTCTAAGGACTGCATAGCAATCAGCTCTGCTGTAATAGAGGAGTTTAAACATTTGGCACTTTAACTCCACGTGCTCTACAACCAGAAGGAATGATGTGCATATGACTATAAGCAGCTCTCTTCTGGGAAAAAGAGTTCAGGAACTTTCATATTTGAATAAAAACAAGCACTTTGTAAACAACATAATTTGATTAAAAACAAGGATTTTTGAACTTTGTGAGACGGGTCAAAAAATAATTATCTTTATTCTTATATAGACAAGACTTTGCAGCCGCAGACAGTACTTTCCTGGCAAAGCTTACCATCTAATCTCATTGCTTGAGGCAAAAGGGAGATAAAGAGCAATGAAGAAAAGATTGTGAGATGAAGAGAACACAGCAAATCAACCAGACTATTCTGCTGCTACATCCAGCCTGTAGGAGTCCAATTTTAGTTTAAAATCAGTTCTGCCATTGAGAATGTGTACAGTTTACACTCCGATGTAAAGGTACACATACACTGAAATTGTTCCTCTCTTTTATACATTGCACACTAACTGGATACTGCATCTCATGTGAGATCCCCTATAGCTGACCAAACACTATGCAAATTCCGAACAGTTCCTGACGAATCAAACAAAATTTGATCCATGGCTAAGATAAAAAAAAAAAATGGCACAGGTAACAGAAGCAACCTACAGGGAAATCACAAGGGCCATAAAAAAAGTCCATATATAGTCCATTAAAAATCCAGAAAGGAAAATTAAATGGACACTTCAGGCAGCCCATATATGAGCTAGAATAAGAACAACTCTAGAGGTAAGAATACAGAAAAACACACACTGAGAACAAGCGCCATCTGAGTGTAGTAATTGGTTAAAATTACTGTAAGTGATTCAATCTTTAGTGCAAATAAATATGATTTTAACCAATTACTACACGTATTCTTGGTGTGTGTCCATGACTGACCCACCCCCTGGGAAGCACCACCCTCCCGCCTGACATCCTCCGACTGAAGAATCAAAGGAGTTGGGCTGAAAATTTTCAGCTGAACAGCTGCTGTATACAATCAATTTCAGCTACTGTATGGGTATTCTGACAATCAACAACAGCTATTTGAGTACAGTAGGCACAGCAGGAGATTCATCTATCCACCCTGTATAGTGCAAATGAAGAAATCTGTTTTGTTTTGTTAATTCAGCCCAAAAGCACAATTAAAAAAATCTAATAATGTATGCTTAATAATGTTTTAGATGTAAACTTATTCAGTGGCATATGTAACATATTTGACACCCGGGGTGTATTTGTTAATAACACCCCCACCCCCTTCCTTACCCTTCCATGTTGCTCTAATTGGTCAAAATTTTTTTCAGTGGTAAACATTAAACTACATGAATAATAACAATAGATACAGTAAGGATTTTTTTCAGCTTTTCAATATGGTGGACCATGTCAAATCAGTCTGTATATACAGTAAAGTATGCTTGTTATACTCACTGTGGAACCTAATTAATCCTCTGCATTGTGTAAAAATGCTGTTTTATCCTGTCTTCTGTGATCCTTACCTTCTTCCAGTGTCCCCCTCTTATCTCCTGATAAGACATATGTGTGGAGACACTCTGCGCATGCTCAGAGGTCAGGGTTTCTGCATCCTTCTAGAGCAGAATGAAAAGTCCTCCTACAAGCTTTAACCAGTGCTCTGCTGAACAAGACTACTTTGCTTATGAGAAAAGATATTTAGCAGTATTTGAATTTCCATGTTCTGTGTACTGTGGGAAACCAGATATAGTGAATGCAGAAGGGTCCTGAGTTTAGTAACACTTTAAAGCACAAAAGTCCATAGCCACATTGGTTTGAGCTGTAAATGGACACTAATGAGAAAAAAAAAACAAAAAAAACAGATACTTGGTAAAAAATTACATTAGCTGCACATAGTAAAATGTATATTCTGGGATATCATAAATAAAATGACACTTTAAGCTCAATTTACTAAGCTAAAATGATTGTCATTAAGACCAGAATTAAAGGGCAGCAAAATAACCAGCGATGGTTTTCTTCTTAAAGTAGAACTGTAGGCAAAATGTGTGTTTTTTCATTTTGGAGTAAGGGAAAGTTACAACCCCTGTTATATTTTTTTTTTGCCACCTGTGTCCCCTTGCAGAGATTTCCCTTCACTTCCTGTCCCATAGCCAAACAGGAAGGGAGATGAAATCCCTGCAAATCAAGGGAATTCTTTGTGGACCCCCAGGTCACCAGAACTAGTGTCCCCATTGGAAGATTTCCCCTCTATTACTTTTCTGGGGACAGCCAAAATTTGGGATTTTCGTTTTCCTTCACTTTCAATGTGAACAGTAAACAGGACAAAGAGAGGATGAATCTCCCCAACGGGGACATAGACCGCAATAAAAACCCAACAGGTGTTATAATCCCTCTTTACTCCATCCAAAACTAAAAAAAAAAAGTTTTACCTTTGGTTATACTTTAATCTTAAAGGAAACATACAGTCTTTTAAAAGGAGTTCAAAGAAATATATGTAAAATAAATCAGTTTGATGTTATTTGTAAATAACATTTGCATTACTCTTTAATGCATATAAAACGTGCAATAAAATCACTTGAAAACGCTCGTTTGTAGCACAAGCGTCTTCTAGCTTTCATATCTGGCATTTTTGATTTTCCAGTGTGCATGAGGCCTTCAAATTAAAACGTTTTTACATTTAATTTGTTATATACACAGTATATACATAGTGACAGCAATAATTGCATTTCCAGGCTGTGCTTCCTCTTTGCAGTGTTACATAATGGCTGTGCTTCACAATGCAAATCAGAGTCGGCGGACTACTTGAAAACCATACATTCCTAAAATGTAACCAGAAATTGTTTTCCAGATATTGGAAAAACCAAATTAATCTTCCACAGCATAGTCCATGCTCCCTTCTGATTGTTCTTCTAATGATGGCATCTTAGACCCTTGCAGAAAGACCACTGCTCCATACACAGCTAGAACAAGGAAAGCGCTAATAGTGCCAAACCACTGATAGCAGCAGTCTAAAATAATCTTTTCATTCCCAAGCAGGATGATACGAGTTAAAGATTAAGAACAATCTACCAGGAGCGGACTGACCATTTGGAAACTCGGGCAGTGCCCGAGGGCCCGGGGTCAGTAGAGGGCCCCATAAGATGCCCCTGGTACCTTTTTTCATAGGCTTTTTTGAGTTTGGTCAAGGACACAGGGGCCCCATGGCCAGGGGCCCCATGAGTTGTCAGTCCGCCCCTGCAATCTACCCTTATCAGGTCTTTTAATGCTGCATGTGTATACTTGATTGGACTTTATATTAATTAGAGGGATAGATTTACGGATTGCTCTCATTTTCCTGCAAAAGGCAAAAGCTACTGTTATGTCTTCCGCGCTCCTCAATTACTGTCCCAAGTGATACTTTTCCCAGTCTTCTCCTGCACAAACAGCCTTCTTTAGCAAAGTTTGTAATATTCACGACCTTGCCCATTCTGGAATAGGTAAACTCTTCTGAGCTTAAAGTGGAGTTCCAGCCTTTTTTGCGTTTATTGTAAGTCAGCAGCTACAAAAACTGTAGCTGCTGACTTTTAATAAACACACACTTACCTGTCCTGGAGTCCAGCGATATTCTCACCCACAGTGCCGGAATCAACTGTGGGCACCAGGCTGTGACAGCTTGTGGCTTCACAGCCTGGTGCCCACTACGCATGTGCGAGTCGTGCTGCACCTCCTAATTGGTCTGACAGTCTCCTGGGACCTGTGAAAGATCCCAAGAGACTGCGGGGGGTGTAAGGGGCCAAACTTCCGTCTCACTTTGCTGTGGCAAACTGAGCCGGGAGTGGGAGCAGGTAGCTGTCAAAACCAGGTACCCGCTCCCCCCCAGAAGGTGCCAAATATGGAAGTGGAGAGGGAAGGAGGTATATAAGCTTCTACTTTGTTGTCTTCCAAGGATTTCCGCTTTAATAAGTTCACCTTTCATAATGTTTCACCCAAATTCAGGTAAAAGGTTAGAAAATGACAAGATCCCCGCACAATATTTCAGTAAAAAAAATAAATATCACAGTAAAGTGAATTTTAGGGCAAACATACGCAGTAAAATACCCACATTTTGATAAAATATAAAAGATGAGGTGCTGAGTAAACAAATACCCAACATGCCAAATCTTAAATTTATGTGCGCCTATGAAATGGCAACAAACTTCAATACCCGATATTTTCTATAGATGCCGCTTCAAAAGCCCCTATAGGTCATAAGTTTAGCGGAGGAGGTCTAGAACTATTGCTCTCATTCAGTTGTGCGTGGCGATATGTAACATGTGTTTTACAATCAACGTTTTCGCGTGTAGGTGCCCGACAAGTGCATTTATGCTCATACGTGCGTATATATGGGGGTGGGGATGTTATGTGCTTGGGTGTAATTTTATTTTTTTACAAAAATTAAAAAAAATAAAAGTTTTTTTAACTTGGCTTTTTTTTTCCCATCACATAGGGGACACAAAGCTCCCTATGTGATGATTTTTTGGGGGCCAGGTTCTCTTTATTGAGATATGCAGGGTCTAAAAGACCCCACGTCTCCTCTTTGATCCTAGCCAGGAAAGTGAGAGCAGTGACCCAAAAGTGACGTAATGGACATTGCCTGCCTGGTCACACAAAGAAGGGGAGTGGAGCAGACTGCTCTCCTCTTTCCCCTCCACCCGCCGGTACACACAATGGCTCTTCCGGAGCCCTTATATGGGCAAGTGAAACCTGGTTACATTGCAGAGGCGTGCCCGTGGGGCGGGTTACCACAGATTTGGGGGCTGCAGTCACCGGGGGCAGAGCCACCCGACTGCTTCTGTGTCAGTTTTATACACAATCCTGCTCATTTTATGTTAAGGGGCACTCTAATGGGCACAACATAGAATGTGCCCATCAGAGTGCCCCTTAACATAGAATGTGCCCATTAATATAAATGTGCCCATCAGCATGCCCCTAATTTTAGGTTAAGGGGCACTCGGACGAGTCCATTTTATGTTAAGAGGCCCCAAATGGGCACATACTGTGGAAAGGGGCAGTCTGATGGACACATGTGATGGAAAGGGGCACTCTGATGGAGAATATGATGTAAAGGGGCACTCTGATGGAGAATATGATGTAAAGGGGCACTCTGATGGGGAAATATGATAGGAAGGGGTACTTTGGGTGTAAGGGGGCACTCTGACGGGAATACCTGATGTAAGGTGGCAATGTGATGGGGATACCTGTTGTAAAGGGGCACTCTGATGGGCACACCTGATGTGATGGGAATACATGATGTCAAGTTGAATTCTGATGGCGACACCTAATGTAAGGGGGCACACTGATGGGCACTGCCTATTTGGACCTTGGCCTGAAGAAATTTTTATTTCAATACCCCTGATGTAAAGGATGCACCATCTTTCCCACCTCAGAAAGTTGGGAGATACATTTGACAATTCTGATCATCATGCATAGTTTTAAAGTCTGGCTTGTATGACTGTGAAGGTAAGGAATGTCCCTAATGTGACTAATCATTTGTTTGGAACTAAACTGCATCTGAGCAACACAAACAAAAAAGATATTTAAAGTGATTGTAAACCCTACCCTTGTAAAACAATCTATTCAGTTTAAAGTAGAAATGCAAGGTAAAATGTTTGTGTATAGATATAAAAAAAAAAATATTTTAAATACTTGTTCCCTTTTTTTCACATTCCCTCTGTTCATAGCTTCATAGGAGATGGGGGAGGAGAAACAGCAGTCACATTGATCTTCCCAGTGAAAGTCTGTGCAGGGGACGGGGAACGTGCCAGGACAAGTCTGATCATTGGAGAATGCACAGCTAGAGAACTGACTGTGTGATCATGGTGTACTCTCCTGATTAGTGTGGTCGGTTTTTAATAGGAAAGCAGATGGACTGGCAAGACCACCAGGGATTTCACACGGATTATACTGGATATTTGTACCCACTGAGAAGTTTCCTTCTTATATTGCAAAAGCATATGACAATTGTGAACCCATTGTGAACAGAATGCAAGTCCTGTATCTTGATCCTTTGATTTTACAAAGAGAACAGGATGTACAGCCAAGCTGATATACTGACAGGAAGCTTCAATGGACTACCATGGTTCTCCACAGCGCGTGGTAGTTCATTGAAAACTACAAGCCTATAGCTGCTAAGGCTGTCGGACTTGCAGTTCCTTCATTCACGGAAGTCCGTGAATGAATGATGCGGCCGTATGGGCGGAGCCCCGCACAACCGCACTGTTTTCAAGTTGGGCAGATAGTACGGGGAGAAGTTTCCACGTACTGTCAGAGGGAGGGTGGCAGCTGCGGCTATGGGAACATGTTACATGTTCCAACCTAAAAAAGGTGAACTTATCTTTTAAGATCACACTGCACCAAAGCACATCATACTGCAGTTTTTGCGGGTAGTTGCATTTGCCAGATGACTGGGGCTGCCATTAGGAATTAATGGAATCCACTCGCATCTGCAGAAGTGTGTTTTTGCATACATTCCCGCACTGCAGCTGGTGTGAGCAAGCGCTAAACTTTTATTTTTTTATTTTTATTTAATATTCCCTGTATTTATTTACAATAACACCAGCAAGGTGTGTCTATAGAAACTTTCTTTCCATGTGTCATGCTGAGGGCCAGTTCACTTGTGTATCTTTTTCTGCATCAAAAAATGCATGGACAGTAGGTTACATGGATTTCAATGGCAAATTTCACATAATTGCAGTGCGGCATTACAGAGAATAAAAATACATAAAAACTACCACACAAAGAAAAAAAAAAAAAAAGCAAGAGGGGATAAAACTCATACTGGAACACATTAAAAACGTATCTAGAACGCATCCAGACTGTGTTTCTATGGTGTAAACCATCCCTTACTCAGTTCAGCTGCAGCATGTCATCCTTTCCTGAATTGAACTAGGCACAGTGCCTTTGAATATTGTCACAGTTGCTACAATAAATTATCAGCTGCTGGTAGATTATGGCCACAGAAAGGTGCAACAAAAAATGTCCAGGATATAAACACACTCACACAAAATGAACACAGTAGAGCTATTGCACACTATTTTTTCCTCCCCACCTTTGCTCCAGGAGGAGGAAAAAGTAGCATAAAAACGCACCTAAAGTTTAGGCTTGTCAAGCATTTAGGTAATATTAATTTATTTTGGCCATTGAAATGAACAAATGCTCAAGCACTAAAAAGGTGCCCAGCGTTTAAGTACATTTAGGCTGGGTTCAGATGAATGCGGTGCTGTATATCGCATGTGATTCCCACAGGAACCGCACTGCATTCCTGTACAAATCACATGCGATTTGTCTGCGGTGCGATTGGAGCCATACATTGTATGTATGGCTCCAATCACACCGCACCAAAAAGGTGCAGGACCCTTTTTCGGTCCGCACTAGAATCTGATCGCATAGTTATTCACACATATGCGATCCGATTAAGCACATTGCACCGCGTCTTGCGGACCGATTTTGGGGTGTTGTTAACTTAGCATACACACCCGTAGCAGTTCACATGAATGGGATGCAATACAGAATTCGCACAGAAAACATTGCAAATTCCACACCGCATCAGTGTGAACCCAGCCTTAGGCTGGCCATACATTATACAATTATCTGCAGATTTTCTGCCCAATTTCCTTTAGATTTACCTTCAACTATGTAGTGCAAGGGCCTGCCTAATTGGATACAACTGAAAGTGTTGTTTAGGTTTGTCCTCCTATTATATGGTTTTTGGTAAATCTAAACCAAAAATCTGCAGATAATTGTATAATGTATGGCCAGCCTTACACTCGTTAACGCATTTTTCCTGCTCAAATGCTCCTTTCCTGTACATGCAAGTAAACTTCTCTGTGTACAAGGACACAGGCTAGACATGGAGGAGCATTTAGAGGCAGAAAAAAAACAAAACAACAACACACAAAAACATGTCAGCTGCGTTTTTAATGCCCCCTAAGGCATGAGGCCTTAGGATAAACTGCAATCATACATGTACTGAACAGTCACCCAGATTTCACTTGAACATAAATGAAAGTATTACAAAAATGACACATAAATCAGCACACCAAGCTATAATGCATCACAGGATTTAAAGTGGAACACCATTTTTTTGGGGGGGGAGAAAAACCAATCCAGTCCAGGTAAACATTATATACTGCAAAGATTTTAACAGATTCCTACCTTTCTGAAGAAACTACTGCTTGTTTTGCCATGTCTGTTCTGAATGGGAGGGTCTGCCTTCGTTATAACCACCTGGTGCGATCTCAGGCTTGTAATGAGGAAAGCTGCGGTGTTGGCATTACTTTAGTAGAGGACGGTCATACACAATCTGACTGTACGATCCCTGCTCAATCTCATTTAAATTTACCAAAACTATGTTATATGAAGACAAACCTATATAATCCAATCAATTTCTTTCCAGCTGCATCCTTCTCATTACATAGTTGCTGGTGGATCTAGTGAAGATTGTACAGGCAGACTGTATAGTCAGCTTTAGACTGGATTTTAACCTTTGCATTTAGCTTAAAGGGTAAGTTCATTTTCGGGGGAAAGAATAGCAAATAATAAAAAATAATATAGCATATGCAATTGTGAAGTCAAATTGCAATTGAATGTTAATAAAAATTACTTTTCCTTTTCAATCTGCAGTGCTGTCATTTTCTGTAAAATGCGATATGGCTACCTGGAGGTGTTATGTACACAGATGGTGTACAGAACGCCCCCCAGAAATGTTATTTCTTGCTTGTGTGATTGGCTTACTAATTTTCACAGAAGTCTGCACTAAGATGCAAGTCATATTTTGAGCATCCCCTGCACCGAAAATGTCCTTTTTGGTGAGATCCTCTGAAAGGGAAAGCAAGTCTAAAGGGATGCAGACCCTCACACTTTCCTCATTAGAGCCTTGCAGGTGCAGCACCTGATTGATAATTATAAAGTCATTTCAATTTACATTCACTTTACACATGGACACAAACAAACAAACAAACAGCTATTTCTTCAGAATAACAAAAGGTTATCTGCAACAAAGTTTGGTAAAATCCTTGCAATTTATATAAATCACCCAGAGAGGAATGTTTTTTTTCTCAACAAAAGTGGAGTTAATCTTTAATGCCTTTGCCATTGAAATCAATGGAAATGCACCAAAATAGATATCATCACGTGTGTTAAAACACACAAAATGTATTATGATGTGCGTTATGAGCGTTAACATTCAGCACAAAGCACACTGCAATGCTTGATAATGCAGGTGGACCTGTGTTTGCTGCATTTCCATTGATTGTATTGAAGACACAAAGAAACAGGAAACTTTGAAAAAAAAACAAGAGGAAAAAAAACCTGAATTGGAACACATTGAAAATGCATCAAAAACGCACCAGTATGCATCAAACATGCACATGCAGAAACACATCTGGACTGCATTTCTCTGGTGTGAACAGCTCTCAAGGATAATTTTTTTCCCTCCAAATAAAAAGAGGTTATACTTATGCAGGCCATACATGGATAGAAATTAATGAGGTTCAACGGGTACCGGACGAATTTCGATCTATATATGGGCACCCTGGTTGTACAAATTTTGATCTACTGATCAACTTCTGTACAACCAGCCTGTTGGATAAATGCCACTCGATCAGTGCTGCAGGCTATAGCTAGCTAAGCTGGCAGAACTGATTGGTGTATTCTGATGGCGGGGAATCCTACCTGCTGTCAAAATGCAATAGCTCAGTGGGAGTTAATCTCCCATTCACCTCGATTGAGTGTGTAGCCAGGTGCCGACTATATCATTATGCCATTCTGGGACATTTACAAATGAGACAGATGAGACCCAGTGTAGGGACTACTACATCACTTCTTGTTAGCAGAGTGGATACAGCAGAGGATCTTGGGACCTATAGTCCTAGAGCCAATACATCCTGTATTCCTGATTGAAATACACTACTACACTACACTACTACACTACAATACTACTACCAGAGAGCTGGTGAACAAGGGGGATGCTGGGAAAGCAGATATATTCTACAGCAAATGGCTGGCTCTCTTTTTTGGCACAAGTTGACTGCCTTCCTCCTCCAGAGACATATTGCTGGCCTACTACTGAGGGACTCTGCACATCAGTTAGGCACAGCAGTGACACTGATTACCACACTGGTAACCCACTAGCATCTCTGTACCAGGACTGTCATTGTTCAGTCTTTACACAGACATCTCTGCTTGCTGCGCAGACAGGCCTTCAGGCAGTGACTCCACACATCCCTGCAAACAGTCAAAAGCCTGAGCAAGAACTCTGTTCCTAAGAGACCTTGCTATCTATAAGATTGCAGATACCTTTACACTTCAGTACCAGGAGATTGTTGCTTTGAGCAGTACCACAGACTATCTGTTTAATTTCATTGAATTACCAGTATTCATTAATTTTTATGGGCCCCACCATTGCTAGCAAAAGACAGCTGATACCACATCATCATCATTATACATCACAGGACTCAAGTTGCAATCTCTAGTTAAAGGGACCTTTTCTCTTTTAAGGCCATTGCTATTAAAATAGGGGTACTTATATCTATTCATAGCAGAGTATATGTTTTCATAATGCTCTGCATTCCCCATTGTGGCTCGGTGGTCCTGATAAGTCAACAAGCCTTTTCTTCCCCCTCTTGATCCTGGTGTTGTAATTAAATGGTTGAAGCTTATTACTCATGACCGTATCATCTGATAATGTTGCTAATTGATTATTTCTATTTTACTAGTGTAGCGGGGCCATTGCTGTTTCCCTTTTAAGACTGCATATTGTCAGAAAGGGTTTGATTGGCTCAGCTCTCAGCAGTACTGGAGTGTTTGTGGGAGTTGCAGTTTCATCACAGAGGCAGACAATGTAACTTTATACTGCACAGGAATACAGGACCAGGATGCTTTGAAAGGAGGAGGGAGAGGAGAGCCACGTTGGCCTTTGCAAAGGACATGTGGGAGCAAGTCTGCAGCCCCTGCTGTTGAAGTACACTGACACTGTTTCCAGAACAGCAGAGGTTGCTAAGGACAACGGTTGTCTACATCAGCTGAGGTCAGTGGCAAATGTGATCATTGGTACAAGTCACCCACGACAGCAGTTACCGAGAGCAACGACATCTCCCACCGCAAAGAGAGAGGTCAGAGTGTTGGAAATCGCAGGTGAAGCACCTCAGAGTTTATGCAGCACCGATAATTAATTGACAACCGGAAAAAACTAGCCAGAGAGACAGAGCCCCATTCATCATCCTTTCAAGGAGTTAACCCCTGGAGACTGTTCTTCTTGGATGTGGTGAGCAACTGCTAACCAGTGACATGTCAGTCCTTAAGAGCGCTCCACTTATTCACTAACACAGGCCTGTGCAACACATAGACTCACACAGTGTTACAATCCCACAGTATACAAGTGAATTTGGGATTGAGCCTAAAGAGATGTTAGTTTAGCTGGGGACATATTGCTGCTATAGTTGCAGGGGGTTAATTCTGATCTATAGCTATACTGGTATATAAGTATATACATGAATATTGTGTTTATTGATGTTATTGTGCCAATTCTAGAAGGTTTGTATATTCAGTGCATTTAACTGCTATTTTCCAAGTTAATTTACAGTCTATTTACAGAGCTTTACCTGTCTTATTAAACCTGTTATAAAACTACCCACAAGGTCTACTGGTGTGTTGTGGATCCAATATATATATGGTTCTTCACTGAAGTAAGGACAGAAGTGCCCGTTAATTCCAGCGGCTCCTTCGGGGGTGAGCGCTACACTAGTGTTCTGCTTTTCTGTGTTAACTGGAGTTCTACATCCTAAACCCATTATTTCTGTGGCCTACTATTTTGGACAAGTTTAATATAAAGGTGTTACTACAGAATTGTGTTTCCTGCATTATTATTCTATACTGTTGAAATACTGTAGGTCTGAATCCAGAGTGTCAGAGGTGTTGTGAGGCTTGCAAGGTTGCAGAGCAACCACTGGGGACAAACATTATCAAGCAACATCTGCAAGGGTAGCACTATGAGTGGATGGGGGAATTGGGTCAGTTTTTTTGTTCAACCCGCCGGTTGTACAAAAAAAATGTACACTGCATTGGTACCTTACTTGCTCTGTGCAATGGCATTGCACAAAGCAGCCCCTTACATCCTCTCCAGGGGTTTCCCTGCTAGTACTCTTTGCTCCTCCACTTCTCAGAGTGCCCCCTCAACAAGCTGTGTGCTGAAGGGGCACTCATGCAGGTGCACTCCTGAGCCAGGCTATATGCATTCCCCCCCTCCGGCTCATAGGATTTGAGTGACAGCATCAGGAGCAAATGGCTTCTGCCACTGTCTGTATGTCCTGTTTGAAGAGGAGAACAGTGCTGCAGAGGGCAGAGCGCTGGATGAAGAGAGGCGCTATGAGTGAGAATATAACCTGCGCAGAGGACTGATCAATTAGACTGGCTGCTGCTAGCAAAATCACAAATGTGTACCGGAGAACAAATGTGTGAGTGCAAACATAAAAATTGCTGCGCTGCCTCTACCAAAAACTACTTTAAATAATTAGTTTTAAAAAATGAATGAACTCCCTACTACACAAAGGGTCCCCACAAATGTGCATGTGCTATAATGCCCTGTGGGCTGGCAATTATATCCCTCCTCCCCAGTGACTAAATCCCAAATAAACCAATAAGTAAATACAAGGTGCTTAAAGGACAATAGTGCTAAAAATAGGGCATATACGATGCCATGAAACTGTGTATACAGTGAAATTGTATAAAAGAATATATACTGTGTATATATATATATATATATATATATATATATATATATGTCCCAATAATTGTTCAGACATATAAAAGTTCCAAAAAAATGTAACGTTCCAAAAGAAACCCCAAAGAAACCCCCATCCGCATCCGGTGTGAATATTAAGTGATACAGTAGTAAATCTTCTTAACCGTAGCAATTCTCTGTGCGTAGTGCTCCAATTAGTGCTCCCCCTCCAGAGCCCCGCTCACCACAGATAATTGACCACCTGGAATGGTAGGTCAAATATTGCATGAGATGTTGCAACGCTCTCCTGCAGGAAAGTTGGCCGTCTGTGTGGTCGTGACACCTCCATATGCTGATGACAGACTCCATAGTGGAAACACCGCTAGATCAATTGTTTGCGGCAAAACTCCTCCAGAACCTTCACTGTACTCCTCCATCTCCGTAAAAACATCAAAGGGAAACTTCCATAGTGTAACACCGTATTTATTAGGTAAAAAAAATCTAAAATTGCCTGATGACGTCATGCGACGAAACGTAGAGCAGGGCTTGATAGCGCTACACTTGTCCTCTGAGAAGGAATAGCTTTTTGCTGGCATTTAAAGTGCCATACACATGTTTTTTATGTAAGTGCAATTTTAAAGCTGGCAATACATTGTTTGAATTTTGGTTGGTTCTTAAAGAACAAAAAAAAAAATTGCTCATTGGGTGTCCCTTTCACCCTTCTCCCACCCAACATCCCTCGATTGCAAAACCATAGAAGTCAGGTAGAAAATTGTTGGGCAAAATATGACTCCATACATTTAGATGCAACTGTTGTTCTGATATTCTGACAGCTTGGGGGGAAGCTGTCAAAATAAAATAGGCACAGCAGTAGATTTTTCTATCTAGGGCTGAATAGCCTGGATGAAGGAGTCTTTTAGTTTTTTCTTTATGTAGCCTACAGGCCAAAAAAATTAGGAGAAAACAGTGTTTTCCTGGTTTAACCTCCCGCCCTTTAAGAGTTTCAGAAGCTGGGAGGTGGGGAGCGGTTTTAGGGTCATGTGACCGCCGTGATTCGCCATTACGGTGGTTACATGATCCGGAAAGGTCCCGATCGAAAGGAGAGCTCAGGACCTTTCTGGGAGTAGCGGACATATGTGCTGGGAGCTGCTACTTCTACTGAGTATGGGGATACCATATATGAGAGACTTTTTGGCAGTGTAGCCAAGTACAGGACCCCAAAATCCAATAAGCACCTTCAGGCTTTTAAAGGCTTTATTTCCTCATTACACTTCCTGACTACCTATCACAGTTTTGGAGGCCCTGAAATGCCATGATAGCACTTCCTGACTACCTATTACAGTTTTTGAGGCCCTGAAATGGCATGAAAGCACCAAACCCCCCCTAATGACCCAATTTTGGAAAGTAGACACCCCAAGGAATTTGATAAGAAGCATGGAGAGTATTTAGCAGATCTCGTTTGTTGCCACAAGTTTTTGATAAATGAAGAAAGAAAACAAAAACATATTTTTTCTTTTCTTTTTTTAAATTTCAAAACCTTGTGAGAAAAAAATAGATTTGCAAAATACTCACAATGCCTCTTTTTAAATTCCTTGGGGTGTCTACTTTCAAAAAAAGGGTCATTTGGGGGGTTTGGTGCTATCCTGGCATTTCAGGGCCTCCAAAACTGTGATAGGTAGTGTGGAAGTGAAATGAGGAAGTTACACAACTTCAGACTTTCAAAATGGTCATTGGATTTCAGGCCCCTGTATGTGGCTAGGCTCCCAAAAAGTCTCACATATGTGGTATCCCCATACTCAGTAGAAGTAGCAGAATGTATTTTCGGGTGGAATTCCACATATACCCATGGCTTGTGTGAGCAATATATAATTTAAGTGAAAACTTTGTGTAAAAAAAATAAAATGTTTTTGTCATTTTCCAAAAACCTGTGGTAAAAAATAAATCTTCCATGTACTCAACATGCCTCTAAGCAGATGGGGGTGTTTGTACTGTCCTGGTATTTTAACAACTCAAGAAATGTGATGGGCAGTCAGAAAGCTATGTAAGTTTCATTATCTATACCATAGTTGATAGATACTATAACTTTCACAAACCAATTAATATGCAGTTATTGGGATTTTTTTTTACCAAAGATATGTAGCAAAATACATTTTGGCCTAAATTTATGACTAACTTTGAGTTTACTATATATTTTTTTATAGCCGAAAGTAAAAAATATTGTTTTTTTTCAAAATGTTTGGTCTTTTTTTGTTTATAGCGCAAAAAAACTAAAAAGCGCACAGGTGAGCAAATACCACCGAAAGAAAGCTCTATTTGTGTGAAAAAAAGGACATAAGTTTCTTTTGGGTACAGCATTGCATGACCGCGCAGTTACCAGTTGAAATAGTGCAGCGCCAAACAGCAAAAAAAGGCCTGGTCAGGAAGGGGGTAATGTCATCAAAAGCTTGACTAATTCATTATAGGTGTAAGAAAGTGTCCATACTCTATACAATGATATTGTACAATCTCTGCACGATCTCTTTTAGACTTACCAAAACTATATGACAGGAGGACCCACCTATCAATCCAATCACTCTGTGTCCAATCAGGTAGGCCCTTGCACACTTCCCCAGGACTCACTTTTCCTGTTTTCAATACTACAGCTTTACTCCACATAGGTGATTACTCAGCTTGTGCACACTCTGCTAATTGATTGACCTATGCAGTCTACGTAAGATAGAAAATAAAAATCGATGGCTGTATATAGAGGTGTCCGTTTATGACACAGAGAATAGCTGCGATTCAGAGGATCGCAGCTATTCTCTGGTCATTCACAGTTTATGACACTCAGGAGATCAGCGGAGAACATGTTCAGCCCTTCACTGGAGATCTGTGTTCTCCCTCCAGATTTTACAGCCCAGAGCTGGAGAATCGGAGGAACCGCAAACTAAGCAGCGATAATTTACCTCTGCTTAGTAAACTGATCTTTTACTGTAATCTCATGAGATTATAGTAAAATCAGCCGTTTTCCACCGTTTGTTGACCGTTCTCCAGCGTCTGTAGACCGTTCTCCCTTCGTTTGGAGAACTGCTTCATAAAAGGCATTCACAGGAGAACTGTGTTCTCCGAGAATGCCGGAGAACTGAGCAGTGATCATTTATCGCTGGTTCATAAACGGACACCTTATTGAGAATGTTGATCACTGACTGCATTGGAAATGCATGCACCTGAGGAAGCAGGTGGGAGCCATCGCCTGGAGGAGGAGGAGGACAGGTGCAAGGTAGGTGCAGGGTGTGTTTCAACAAAGTCAGCTGGTGAACTGCCTCCTCCTACTGACTCCTACTGCTTTTTTTTTCTGCAAACGAAGTACATTAATGGTATATTGGTACATAATGATGCTGGAAATTAGAAAAGAAAATATAAAGCCTTTAAAAAACACCTAAGGAAGCTATTAAGTATCTATTACCAGTATAAAAAATAATTAAATGTTTTTTAATTTTTACTTGTATAAATGCCTCATTGAGGCAGAACTCGGGACCAATAAAGTGTCTGCTATTCTTTTGTGCTGACAAAAACATAAAGACAAGAAGAGAGAGCATAGTTAACCTGATTACTTGTTGCTGCTTTTTTGCTGTCCAATCACAGACAGAGGGCAGGGAAGTGACCTAGCTGTGTTGCCTTATTTAGAGTAGAGATACACTATATTGCCTGAAGTATTGGGACACCTGCCTTTACACGCACATGAACTTTAATGGGATCCCATTCTTAGTCTGTAGGGTTCAATAGCTTCAACTCTTCTGGGAAAGCTGTCCACAAGGTTTAGGAGTGTGTCTATGGGAATGTTTGACCATTCTGCAAGAAGTGCATTTGTGAGGTCAGGCACTAATGTCGAACGAGAAGGCCTGGCTCACAGTCTCTGCTCTAATTCATCCCAAAGGTGTTCTGTCGGGTTCCTCCACCCCAAACTCGGTCATTCATGTCTTTATGGACCTTGCTAGTCATGTGGAAACAGGAAGGGGCCATCCCCAAACTGTTGCCACAAAGTTGGGAGCATGAGAGTCCCCTTCACTGGAACTAAGGGGCCAAGCCCGACCCCTGAAAAACAACCGCACACCATAATCCCCCCTCCACCAAATTTACACTTGGCACAAACCCAGACACATCCATTTGATTGCCAAACAGAAAAGTGTGATTCATTTCTCCAGAGAACACATCTGCACTGCTCTAGAGTCCAGTGGCGGCGTGCTTTACACCACTGCATCCAATGCTTTGCATTGTACTTAGTGATGTAAGACTTGGATGCAGCTGCTCCCCCATGGAAAACCATTCCATGAAGCTCTCTATGCACTGTTGTTGTGCTAATCTGAAGGCCACACAAAGTTTGGAGGTCTATAGCTATCGACTCTGCAGACAGTTGACAACTTCTGCGCACTGTGCGCTTCAGCATGCACTGACCCTGCTTTGTCATCTTACGTGGCCTACCACTTCGTAGCAAGGAAATTTCAGGGATGGACTTGTTGGACCTATCACGGTACAATGCTTGAATTCACTGAGCTCCTATGGGCCACCCATTCTTTCACAAATGTTTGTAGAAGCAGTCTGCATGCCTAGGTGCTTGATTTTATACACCTGTGGTCATGGAGGTGATTGAAACACCTGAATCCAATGATTTGGAGGGGTGTCCCAATACTTTTGGCATTATAGTGTAAGTCAGGTTACCATGTGTAGAATTACTAATCATTCAGCAGAATATACACACTATATTGCCAAAAGTATTAGGACGCCTGCCTTTACACGTACATGAACTTTAATGGCATCCCAATCTTAGTCCATAGGGTTCAATATTGAGTTGGCCTACTCTTTGCAGCTATAACAGCTTCAACTCCTCTGGGAAGGCTGTCCACAAGGTTTAGGAGTGTGTCTATGGGAATGTTTGACCATTCTTCCAGAAGCGTACTTGTGAGGTTAGGCACTGATGTCGCATGAGAAGGCCTGGCTCACAGTCTTCGCTTTAATTTATCCCAAAGGTGTTCTATCGGGTTGAGGTCAGGACTCTGTGCAGTCATGTTGGAACAGAAAGGGGTCATCACAGTGGCTAAAAGGTTAGCACTTCCGCCTGGCAGTACTAGGGTTGTTGGTTCGAATCCCAACCACAGCACCACCTGCCTGGAGTTTGCATGTTCTCCCTGTGCCTGCGTGGGTTTCCTCCGGGTACTCCAGTTTCCTCCCACACTCCAAAGACATGCTGGTAGGTGAATTGGCTCCTGTCTAAAAATTGGCCCTAGTATGTGTATGTATGAATGTGAGTTAGGGACCTTAGATTGTATACCCCTTGAGGGTTAGGTACTGATGTGAATGTACAATATATATGTAAAGCGCTGCATAAATTGATGGCACTATATAAGTACCTGAAATAAATAAAATAAAATCCCCTAACTGTTCCCACAAAGTTGGGAGCATGAAATTGTCCTAAATATATTGGTATGCTGATACCTTAGAAGTTCCCTTCACTGAAACTAAAGAAGCAAACCCAACCCCTGAAAAACAACCCCACACCATATTCCCCCCTCCACCAAGCTTTACACTTGGCACAATGCAGTCAGGCAAGTACCATTCTACTGGCAACCACCAAACCCAGACACGTCCTTTGGATTGCCAGACAGAGAAGCATGATTTGTCACTCCAGAGAACATGTCTCCACTGCTCTAGAGTCCAGTGGCGGCGTGTCTTACAGCACTGTATCCGACACTTTGCATTGCAGTTGGCAATGTAAAGCTTGGATGCAGCTTCTCGGTCATGGAAAACCATTCCATGCAGCTCTCTATGCACTGTTGTTGTGCTAATCTGAAGGCCACATAAAGTTTGGGGGTCTTTAGCTATTGACTCTGCAGACAGTTGGCGACTTCTGCGCACTGTGTGCTTCAACATGTGCTGACCCCGCTCTGTCATTGTACGTGGCCTACCACTTCGTGGCTGAGTTGCTGTTGTTCCCAGTTGCTTCCACTTTGTTATAATACCACTAACAGTTGACCGTGGAATATTTAGTAGCAAGAAATATATTGCACAGGTGGCAACCTAACACGGTACCACGCTTGGAGTCACTGAGCTCCTGAGAGCGACCCATTCTTTCACAAATGTTTGTGGAAGCAGTCTGCATGCCTAGGTACTTGATTTTATACACATGTGGCCATGGAGGTGATTGGAACACCTGAATGCAATGGTTTGGAGGGGTGTCCCAATACTTTTGGCAATATAGTGTGTATACTGTATACAGTATATAAATATATATATATATATATATATATATATATATATATATATATATATATATATATATATATATATATATATATTGTGGCAGTGCGGTGTCCTGCCACGGTCAAAATAAAGCTGAAAACCCTGGATTCTCAACCAGGCAGGTTGAGGGGCTCCAGAAAGTTGATGTATTGCAGAGGAAACTGGCTTTTCGGTTTCCTCATTTATTCATGAAGTCTGTTTTGGGATCTGGAGCCAGGAGATTTCAAAGAGATCTGGGAGGGATGAAATCTCCAATCCGGGGTCCGTGTTTTGAGAACCCCCAGCACACTGATTGCACAGGTGTGTGCAGGCCTTTTTATAGAGGCCTAACCATGGTTCTGGGCTCCACCCCAGCAGTTAGGAGGGTTCCACCCCGGCAGACGGGAGGTCTCTGCCTTGGAGTCAGGTGGAAGCCAGACTAGCGGTGTGCTAGTGACATATTTTGGGAAGAGTCTGCAGGAGGCAGACTTAAAACTGCGTACAAGCCAGGAGGCTGAATATTGTTTTGCTTGATGGTGGATACCCCTGCGTGGGAAGCATTTTTGTTGTTTGAACTTTCTTAAATAAAAGTGGGCAAAAAAGCCCTGAAAAGAAAGCGAGTTGCTGTGTGTTAAAGAAGAGCTCTACCACTTGAAGCGAGTTCCCACATATCAAGAAAAACAGAAGATAAGTGAGCGCTTATGTGATAATATATAACATATAATAAGCAGCAGCTGTACACCCAAAAGGCACCGTATCAAACCTTCAATAGCATATATGTGAACAGGGAGGTGCAGCGCTGTATAACCAAACAAATAATAATTACACAATAGTGAACAGTGACTGTAAATTAGTAATGCCACTATATGGTGGCTCTAGGTGAAGAGAGTGAAAAACAGTCCAGTGAAGGAGTGCTCTTAAGATCCAGGGTGATCTTCAGACGTCCAATATACAGGACCATCGGGTGATAAAATATAAAGACTGCGCACTCACCAGATACGCAATCTTTATGCGCATTTGTGTAAAATTATCACTAGACCTCCTGTATCATCATCCTGGTCTGGTCAGATCTGGTCAGCATATCCCTCATGGCCCGGTAACTGGATGGATGCAGCTGTTCCGTAGACTTGGCCGGTTCTCACCAGAACTCAAATAAATAGAAAGGGCCACATAGTGTAATATCCTCAGGTATCTTTATTGAAGGCACAGGATAGCAGAAAATCCAACTTACAAAAAATACTGACCCAGGTATGAATCAAAGATGGCCGCCGGGGCCCCTCGTGGCGCCGGCGGTGAAGCGTCCAACCTGCTGTAGCTATCTCTGACGCGTTTCGAGCGAAGGCTCGTAGTCATAGGGGTGCAGCTTACAGTGAGGGGGTGTTGTGCTATTGAATAAAGATAGCTATAATAAGGAAGTATATAATATTCTGGGAGATGTGGATACATACTGCCGTCTCCCAAAGAATCCTTTGCTTGCATACAAAAAATCTCTAAAGACTATTATCGCTAAAGGTTATTCGGATAACATTATAAATAAAAAAGAGAAGGAGTTTTTATGTCCATCGGCTCCTAGGATACCGGTCATGTATATTCTCCCCAAGGTGCATAAAAATTTAGAGAACCCTCCCGGCAGACCCATCATAAGTGGTATTGGATCTTTATGTTCCCGAGTAGGACAATACATAGATTATTTCCTACAACCACTAGTACGGAAAACGCCATCTTATCTGCGAGACACAAAACAAGTGTTGCAGGATATTCAAGGCCTCCATGTCGATCATGATACAATTTTAGTTACTGCTGACGTGGCTTCTTTGTACACGAGTATTGATCACATAGAGGGTATGCAAGCAGTAGATTTTTATCTTAATGAATCTACTCTGTCTCCTTTACATAAACAGTTTATTCTCACCCTTTTGGATTTTGCTATGACTAGAAATTATTTCTGGTATGATAGTAATTTTTATTTGCAGACTAGGGGTGTGGCAATGGGAGCGAAATTCGCCCCAAGCCTGGCAAATTTGTTCATGGCAAGATGGGAGGAGGATGTTATATATGCCAGAGATTGGCCGGAACTATACTTCTACAGGCGATATATTGATGACATACTGCTTGTCTGGAAAGGGGATGAACAGACACTAATAAATTTCTTTGGCACTCTTAACAATAACACCTTAAATATCAAATTAACTTTTGATTATAGTAGATCTAGTGTAAATTTCTTGGATTTGACATTAATAAACCAAGAAGGTACCATCATAACTTCTTCCTTTTTCAAAGAAACAGACCGCAACGGGTACATTCCCATCAGTAGTTGCCATCACCCGTTATGGCTTTCAAACATACCAAAAGGCCAATTCTTAAGGTTGAGAAGAAATTGCACTTCGGTTGATACCTTTTTTTCACAGGCATCTATATTAAAAAATAGGTTCTTGGAAAAAGGATACGACGATGCAGATCTGACCCGTACTATGCACGAAATAGGGAATATGGATAGGGATTCTTTGCTTGCTAATAATAATGTTTTACAAAAGTCACAAAAAATTTGTCCTTTTGTTACTACATTTTCCAGACAATATAAGACTATCTCGAGGATTATTAATCAGAATTGGAAAATTCTGAAGGCGGATCCAGTGTTAACTAAAATCCTCCCTGATAGACCCGAGATTACTTATAGAAGAGCTCAACCTCTGAGGAATCTTATTGCCCCAAATATTATCAACCCTCCTAGGAACATTTCTTTTTTGAACGATACCACCGGTTTTTTCCCATGCAACAGGTGTATTATATGCACCTGTAATAGTAATAGGAAAAAGAGGACAGATAATTTCACATCGACTAGTACTGGTAGGACATTCAAGATCAATAACTTCATATCATGTCATAGTAAATATGTCGTGTATCTCTTGCAATGTCCGTGCAAAAAACAGTACGTTGGGCGTACCATCAGAAAACTTAAGGATAGACTTCGTGAACATGTTAGCAATATTAAGAAGGGTTTTAAAGATCATTCTTTATCATTACACTACAGAACCCATCATAATAGGGATCCATCTTCATTACAGTTTGTAGGTATTGATATAGTACAGGCCCACTGGAGGGGCGTAAATAAGAAAAGAGCAGTCTCGCAAATGGAAACAAAATGGATATTCCAGATGGACTGTATGCGCCCCAAAGGACTTAACATAGAATTGGATATCAATAGTTTCATTGATAACAGCTAATTGGGACTAGTTAGATATCCTTCTATCTGTACATCTATATTCGAATTCTTTACAACTGATCCTATGTACAGTATATCCATCTTATTTTATTTTATTTATTTTATAAAACTATAAGAGTTTCCGTTTGCCATTATGATGATACATATTTATTTTAACAAATATGTTATTATATTAATAATTCTACATGCACTAATGACCCACTGGTCTATAGATGCATGTTTTATTTTTACAGTTGTATTAAATATATTTATTGTTGGTCATTACTGGTTTAGAAATGACTTTCATACATAAAGGTATTTATGATGTATTCATCTATTAAAAATTCTCTTGCTTGGCAGATGTTATATGTTTGCCAGTATCTATGTATGCATGATCACCAGGTTTTTATATATATTTTTTATATACGTTTTTATATATGTTTTTAAATATGTTTTATTTTATTTTTATATAAATACACCCTTGTATGGGTTTTACATAATCACACTATTTGGGCTAGGATAAACATGGGCTATATACTAGGATTTTGGATCTATTAATTAAGGATCCATCCTGGTTTTTGCCCATAGCCATATCACTTGGGCTTCACTCTGCACAGGTGACCCATAATTTATGGATTGAATTATCCCTGGTGCTCATAGCATCACATTGAACCAGCTATGGTGTTCATAGCATTCGTTCTGCTGTTTGTCTCAGTGCACCTGACGATTGGCGTTTGCGCATGCGCCATCGGGTCGGGCTACAATAAAATGGCGCCCGTAGCGCGGACATCCAGCGTAGGGAAAATGGCGCATGGCGTACTGCGCATGCGCCAATGTCCGTATTTAGCCATTGTCACTTGCGTCCACCACTGTAAGCTGCACCCCTATGACTACGAGCCTTCGCTCGAAACGCGTTAGATATAGCTACAGCAGGTTGGACGCTTCACCGCCGGCGCCACGAGGGGCCCCGGTGGCCATCTTTGATTCATACCTGGGTCAGTATTTTTTGTAAGTTGGATTTTCTGCTATCCTGTGCCTTCAATAAAGATACCTGAGGATATTACACTATGTGGCCCTTTCTATTTATTTGAGTTCTGGTGAGAACCGGCCAAGTCTACGGAACAGCTGCATCCATCCAGTTACCGGGCCATGAGGAATATGCTGACCAGATCTGACCAGACCAGGATGATGATACAGGAGGTCTAGTGATAATTTTACACAAATGCGCATAAAGATTGCGTATCTGGTGAGTGCGCAGTCTTTATATTTTATCACCCGATGGTCCTGTATATTGGACGTCTGAAGATCACCCTGGATCTTAAGAGCACTCCTTCACTGGACTGTTTTTCACTCTCTTCACCTAGAGCCACCATATAGTGGCATTACTAATTTACAGTCACTGTTCACTATTGTGTAATTATTATTTGTTTGGTTATACAGCGCTGCACCTCCCTGTTCACATATGAGTTCCCACATATGGTGGAGGATGCGGGCAGAACTAGAGATCCCAGCAATGAAGTAAGTTCATGTGTTGAACTGTGTTTGGTGCATGACTCTGCACTATCTGTGTGTGCAGGTGAGGAGATCCTGCAAGAGAAAAGGAACTTGCCTTAAAGAGACAGTGCTCTATTGTGTTGCTGGACTGTGCAAAATTGTTGTGGAGTGACTGCAAAGATGGGGCGGTCAAAACTCAAAAAAGAAGCAAGATTTTCTGAAATGAGAGACAGAGCCCTGTGGCTGGAGGGGTTGTTATCACCAGAACAAGCCCCATACATGGCTGCACAGAGTTTGCCACAGTGGGAAGTGCATGCTGTTGTCCCTGGCAATGCTGGTGAAAGGAAACCAGTTTTCTGTGTGCAGAGTACTAAGCCTGAAAGAGGATGCAGTGTTGGAAGTTCGGCCAAGATACTGCCGCAAGAGCGCTGTTTACGGTGCAGTGAATGGGGGCACACTGTCTCCAAGTGCCCGTTATCCCAGCTTCCAGTGCAAAGTGACACAGCCAGACAAAGGTCTGGGTATGCAATTGGGAAGCCTGCTTGGAGTTCCAGGAAGGAGCAGCAGGTTGCCCAAAAGTTCCAGAAGAATGTGGTTGCCCACAGCAACACAAGTGACTTCAGGCCTGCGTACCCTGTGAGAGAAGTGTCGTCTACAGAGGATTGTGGCAACGCAGAGATGAAAGTTCAGCACATCTGGAGGAACCCACAAAGTTCAGCTGGGAGAGTGCCATCTCCCATAGCAACAGGAGAAAGCCTGCCAACCAGGAGAAGGGGCTACAAGGGAGATGTGGTTCCGTATCCCAAGAAGGTTATCGGTGGAACCATACCCTGCCTGGAATGTGGTCAGTTTGGGCATGGTATCTTTACCTGCCCCAGATTATGGAATACCACTGATGAGGGTGGTACTGGGCAAAAGTCTTCATCTGCAAGCCCAGATTGGTGTTTAAAAATTTTGGCAGCCACCTCTAGCAACAGTGAGGAAGTACCTGTTGTGCCTGCAGGGGGTGCCAAGGAGTCAGAAGTGCCTGCCACAGTATCATCCTATAGCTGCATGGATGAACTGGCTGGCCAAAGCCAAGCAGAGGAGATGACCGAAAGGATCCAGATACCACGCACTCAAGTGAAGAAGGTGAAGCCTGTTGAAGTGATGGGTAAGACTGGTACTTTTGAGAAAAATGTGAGAGATACTAATGCACTGATTGAGACTGACTTTGAGACTCTCTGCTATAAATTTGGGATACTCCCAGTTGGGAAACCCACTGCTGGTGATTGTGAGAAAGACTTGCCTCTGTATAATGCTTTTAGTGGGGAGGCAACGGTTAAAAATGTCAATGTGGAGAGTACTGATATTGGGGTTGTACCAATGTCATATAAACAGAATGGTGAATTAAATGTAGTAGGGGTGACCACTAAGCAGGATGTGTTATCTCCCCTAGCAACGGTGGTTAAGGTAACCCAGGATAACTGTGGTGTTGCTCTGGTGGACCAGACTGTATCTGAATTGAGTGATGAGAATTTATTTCAGTCTAGCAATGGTGAATCTAAAAGGTATGAACGTATTCATAATGATGATGGGTTAATGCAATCCACTAATGCAAAAGTTTTTGCAGTGAATGACATGCCACTAGGTCATGGTGGTGAGAGTAGGAAATTGCAACCGGCTGTGCCTAGAAAAGGAGTCTCCCATTGTGATATGGATAATGAAGATATAGGTAATGGATCTGATACAGAGCCACTCTGTCCCTCTGTGTCTCCTTCAGCGGTTGGAGTGGTACTGCGTAGTACCTCTGATGGGATCACAGGGAAGATGGACTGGGACAGATGGGCAACAAGCTTGTTGGCATTAATAAAAGATACCTCTGTTGCCAACAATGAAGTGGACACAACTTCTGCTGTGCTGAAAAGAGGGACTGTGGAGCAGCTGTTAGTCCAGGGCGCTCCTGTCACTGCCAAAATTAACCCACCGCTGGTAAAAGGCACCATTGAGGATAAAAACTCAGCAGAAGTTTTGCCCACAGCCCATAAAGAAGTTAATGGTGTAGTATACCAAATTGATATCCATAGAGAAGATGTGGAAGAGCTCATTGACACTGAGCCTCAGAGTATTTGGTTGAATCCCACACCTGGTTACGCTCTGGGAGAGCCCCAGGTTATTGTAATGGGTACCTCCAGCCGAGAGGAAGCCTCGTTAAGAAGCACCACCTCTGAGGCATCAGTAAATGAGTGTCTCCATGTCTCCAGGAAGGTCTTGTGTGTGGAATCGGGCTGTCTTTTTATAACAGACCTGCTGAATGAAATGTTAGCCTTCTGGAGTGTACAGCCGGTGTATACCTTGCTGTCTCTTCCATGTTCGGGAGAGCTGGTACAGTGGGGTCCCGCTAATCGGAGCTTGGTATTACGGGCTATACAAAACAAAGATGGTCAATATAGGAATTCTGTGATACCATCCTTGTTGGTGATAGTGAAAATTGTCTTTCAGTGCATTGCTGGGTTGCTTCATAGCAGTCATCTGTATGAGAGGCACACCAAAGTACTGTTGGACAGGACAGAGGTTTGGGCAGAAGTGCCAGAAGACACATGTATATGTGATTTGGTTGGGGTCGTCTACCCAAATGTAGAATTGTGTAAGGATGGTTTGGCATCAGGACAGTTGCTGGCAGAGTCTTTTGTGACAGCGAAGTCAATGGGTAGTGACGTTTCCATGGGAGATGCCCACTCCGCTGTATGTAATTCCTCTCCAGAAACTGCCCTGCCAACTACTAGTGAACTGAGTTCTGACAAGAGTCTTTTGGCTAATGATAAAAAGGGAAATGTGTTGATGAATTTGGATTGTCTGATTACTATGTGTGATAACAAAAAGAATGGTAGACCTGGTGGTCAAGTTGACATGGTAGCTGGTCATCCTGAAAGAGGTAATGAGTGCTTAGCAGGCACAAGAGAGGTTAAGAGTCTAGCAATAGGCCCCGTACAGGTTCAGGAAGGTCACTCTGGAAAAGTTTTCCAAAGGTCCAGTAAACGCCCAAGTTGTAAGAATGAAAGGTCTAAGGGAACTGGCCCAAAGCTTAACAAGGGGACGTTAAAAGTGTTTGATTCCCAAATAAAAGAGCCCACCTCTATTACTAAAGGGTCTAAAAATATAACCCCATCAAAATTAAATAAAGCAAAAAGGGATGGTCTAGAGGAATTTGAGGGAGCACGTTGTAATGTTACAGGTACCAGGCATTTGAAGCTTAGGAGTCAACCCCGGGTTACAAAGGGTACTGAGTTTTGTAAACCCCCTAGTGGTAAAAGGACTAGCATAGTCTTAAGAAAATTAGAAAGACCGCGCTTTTGGAAGCGCACTCGTAAAAAGGCACGGGGATCTCGTAGAGCCCAAGTAAGGGGAGACAGGGGAAGTCACCTCTTGGGGCAGGGAGTAGTGTCTCCCTTTGTTGAAAATGAAGTCAGCCAGGATTGGACCTTCACAGGTGATAGCCCGCACAGAAGGTCTAAAGCAAGGGTTTTAGGTTTGTGTGTTCCGCCCCCTACGGGGTCAAAACAAAGGGGGGGATATGTGGCAGTGCGGTGTCCTGCCACGGTCAAAATAAAGCTGAAAACCCTGGATTCTCAACCAGGCAGGTTGAGGGGCTCCAGAAAGTTGATGTATTGCAGAGGAAACTGGCTTTTCGGTTTCCTCATTTATTCATGAAGTCTGTTTTGGGATCTGGAGCCAGGAGATTTCAAAGAGATCTGGGAGGGATGAAATCTCCAATCCGGGGTCCGTGTTTTGAGAACCCCCAGCACACTGATTGCACAGGTGTGTGCAGGCCTTTTTATAGAGGCCTAACCATGGTTCTGGGCTCCACCCCAGCAGTTAGGAGGGTTCCACCCCGGCAGACGGGAGGTCTCTGCCTTGGAGTCAGGTGGAAGCCAGACTAGCGGTGTGCTAGTGACATATTTTGGGAAGAGTCTGCAGGAGGCAGACTTAAAACTGCGTACAAGCCAGGAGGCTGAATATTGTTTTGCTTGATGGTGGATACCCCTGCGTGGGAAGCATTTTTGTTGTTTGAACTTTCTTAAATAAAAGTGGGCAAAAAAGCCCTGAAAAGAAAGCGAGTTGCTGTGTGTTAAAGAAGAGCTCTACCACTTGAAGCGAGTTCCCACAATATATATATATATATATATATACACACACACAATGTATATATCTTGTATTTAGCTGTATGACCAAAATTCAGCTTTATTCGAATTCAGCTTTTGTTACATTTACCTAGAATTGCAGGACTTAAACAATACATTTTGTTTTATTTCAACTATTTCAAACTATTGGCGCTTTATAAATACTGTATAATAATAATAATAATTTCAGCTTAGCTGTAATCACTCCTACTGAGGACCATTATACAAGACTTTCAGTTATCGGCATGACTGTTATATTACTTATATAATTAAATAATTATTGCTATGATCAACATAGTTTTGGGGCTGATGGAACTTATTATGGAAAAGTCAAAGAAATCATTCAATGTTTTCTGAGTAATTTATAGGTGTTTTTATCTTGTTCCTTAATCTCCTATTAATGTTGTAGGCAGTTAAATATTTTGACCGCTTATAGGAACATATTGTAGCCCACGCTAATCCATTTCTGACATAAGGTTTTTTTACCCAGAACATATTTGCTATATAACACTGAAACTTATCATCAGGCTTTTGTGAAATATTTTCTTAATGTTTCCAGATAAGATAAATATTCCCAGGCCTTCAGTATGAGATTTTGTTTTTCAAGCAGGCTTTAGTAATCCTATATGGGAGATATTTCCCCATAGGTGAAGAGAAGTGGTCACAGCTGTTTCTTGTGTTTATGATGTCATAGATGCATATAACACCACCAAAACTGAAGGCCTTTGTTAGAGGTGATACTTGTGTAGCTTTTAATTCCAGTAAATAAACTCTCATTATTAACTGTTTTTAACCCTTACACTGCTAGCATTAATAAATAGATAGGAAGGTATATTGTAGTTACTTGTTTTAAACTTTTTTTTTTATGTAACACCCTGCTATAAATGTCTAATGCAGGATGTTGAAGCCAACACTAGATGGCAGTGTTCTGCAGAACAGTAGCAGCCACATGCTGAAGAATTGCCATGTGGAACTTGTGTGCTGAATTGCAGGACTTTACTGAAGAACAGTGCACTAGGAAACTACATTTCCCAGAGGAGCTTGCGTGTGGGCGGGGGCAAATAAATATCACATCTCGGGTGACTGAGCAAGAAGTGTAAGGGGAGAGATCAAGAGAGAAGGAAGAGTGTTGATGTCTGAAGTGCTGAACCAGGCCGCGGAGCCAGAGTTGGAGAGAGGGAGGCAGAGTAGAAAAGAGCCTGCTGATCATCAGTCTTGCCACGCTGCCCAGTGAGCCAATCTGTTAGCAGGAGACCAGATGGGATGCTGAAACAGGACCGGAGAGTCTTTTGAGGCCCCCATCCACAAAGAAAGATGGACTGCTATGATATGATGGACATCATTGATCGGGTGAGAGAGTCCCATACATCCACTAAGTGAACACTGAGATTTTCATCACATCAGCTATCTACCTGCATATAGTTGTGGACATTACACATAGTTGCCCCAGATACGGCCTAGTTTTTCTAGCCGCCATCGTTGGGATACATCTGCATTACAGTCTCATCATCCAAGCTGATCGCAGGACACACACATGCAGACCAGATTACAGCAGTTCCAACTGAAACTATTTACCCTTCCCTGCAGAACGGGATTTCTATTACTGTTGCCTATGGCCCTTGACACCCAGAGAGGTGTTCTTGCTACTTAGACACTTATGCCAATTGTTACTACTCACTATTTCAAATCTGCCTTTATTTAGTGTCTTAAAGAGGACCTTGCACTAATTTACTACCATTGAAAGGAACAGTACAAAATATTTCCCTTTTTCCTCATTATTCTTTGTGTTATCATCATGAGGAACTATCAACTTCATACGAACTGGGCCCCAACAAGCACGCAGAAGACTCCATAGCATGCTTAAAGGTACATTGGTCAGTTATAAATGTGAGCTCTCTACACTTCAAATCTAATCCTTGCCATCAGGTTCTGAGGACCCATAGTAAGTTCACCTGTTTCTTGATAGTTGTTCTTTCTCACTGGGGATTCGACAGTCCCTTCAGATTGGAGGCACTGGATTATTTCTGAAAGCAAGCCTGCTAATAGTCATGAGTATTTTACTATGGATGCTGTCACTTTTACTCAAAACTGACAAGAGTGGTCTTGTTTGCTACGTATGCAAATGTTATTTTGTTCATTCTGATCATGCTACGTTTAAATTCAATATAAATTTTAGTTTACACTAACCTGTGTGTGGGTCCATTTTACAGTGGTGACTTATTCTGGCCACCAGGGTACAATGGTGTCAGCAGAGGCTGGGATTTCAAAAAGAGGTCCAGATTGACAGGGAACCCAAAAATTACTAAGCAACCCTTAAGGGGGTAGTGCTACATTAAATACATTTCTAGAGTTACTATTTGGTTTCTGGCCTAGGCCAAATTATGTCATGTGTTCCAAGGGGTTTCATGGTCATTTTCTTTTTCATCATCTAGAAGATGGGCTGTCTGCATGCCTGAGCTAAAGGCAGATGGATTCCAGGAAGCAAATGCTACATGAATCAACTGCTCGCACTCAGGATGACCATGGCTATAAAGGCTAGGGGGTGTTTATTTTAAGTGATTTCTCAACAAAATAAAGCATGGAGAAATTGATGGATGGGCAAATCTGCTTTAAATATTAAAAATGAATTAAATAGTATTTATAGTTTGTGGTGCTCAAATACAGTAATGTTATCTTTAAAGTGGTTGTAAAGCCTTAACGTTTTTTACATTAATGCATTCTATGCAATAAGGTTAAAAAAAATGTCTGCTATAGGATCCCCCACTCACCTCCTTTATAGTTACCTGAGCCCAATCTTGATCCAGCACTGTGCACAAGAGTAATGGCTCGCTCTGCTCCCTCCCTCCTCATAGGGCAGATTGATAAGCAGCGGGAGCCATTAGCTCCATATGCTGTCAATCAAATTCTGTGACAAGGGAGGGGCTGTCTGTGTCTATAGATGCAGATAGGGCAGCTTGGGATCAAGCCAACATGAGTGCCCCCACTGAAAGCAGCTTACTATGAGGGCACTCACTGAAATGAGCTAGGTGCACCATGGGTGGACCCCAACAGAAGAGGATCGGGGCTGAACCATTGCAGAGTAGGTGAGTATGACATGTTTATTATTTAAAAACAAAAAATGAAAGCTTTACAGTCACTTTAAGCACTTCTGCGGGTTATTTTTTTTAATTATTATTATTATAGTCACTTAAAAGAACCTGTTCAATGCAGAAATATATGGCTGCCATTGCAAAATTGTGACAGCTTCCATATTACTTTTCCCATTTCTTTTGCTTTAAAGTGAATGTATAGCCATTTATTTTTACATTTTGAGGGGATAGTTTTAGTGCTGTCTGTGTGCCATCATGGGAGCTTCCCCCTATCTATTTGTCCTGTTGTACAGTATAAAGAAAACCAGCAGTGAGGAAAGTAGGTAGAATGTCATTGTTAACTGCTTTTTCTAAAAGAAATTTAGTTGCCTGGCTGTCACGTTAATTCAGTTGCTTTGAGTCTCTGATCCAAAACAAACATGCAGATCAACAGATTCTGACTTCACTTGGTGTATTCTTGTTCAAAGTCACAGACTCAGAAGGTACAACCAGTGACAACCAGGCAGCTAGCATTTTCATAAGCAGGTTAGTAATAGCAGCTTCCAGATTTCTGTCAGTACAGGTTTCCTTTAATGATTAAGATCAGTCCTTTGCAGCTTGTTCTTTATTATATCATAAATGGTAGATAGAAGCAAAGGAACAGTCCCGGAGAAAGAGGGTTTCGAGTGCCATGAATCAGAAAGGCTGAGAAAAGTTGTAACCCCATCACAAGTTTCACAATTATTTTCATATCTTTGATTGGGACACTTTGTTCTCTCACAGATTGATATATGTGGCCAGAGGGGGGATAGAGCACAGTCTGCACCTCCTTTCTGTTCTCTCCTCCCCAGCACTGGCCCAATGCTATCTGCTCCTAGTTGACAGAAGTGACCCTGCTGTCAGTACTTCTTTTAGCCTAGAGTAAAGCTGGAGGGAACTCTTGGCGGCAAGGAGACCCAGCAGGCATACTGATTAGCTGGAGGCCCCAGGTGAGATTCGGAGAGTTTCCAGCTATGCTTCTATTCACCAGGACTACTTTGGTCTTAAAGTAGTACTAAAGAATAAGATTTTTTTTTTTAGCTTATCCACTAGCCTACAGGGCACTTATACCCCCTTCCTGCCCAGGCCAATTTTCAACTTTCAGCGCTGTCACACTTTGAATAACAATTGCGTGGTCATGTAACACTGTATCCATATGAAAGTTTTATAATTTTTTTGTGACAGATAGAGCTTTATTTTGGTGGTATTTAATCACCTCTGGGTTTTTTATTTTTTATTAAACAAACCTAAAACCACTGAAAATTTTGAAAAAAAAAAAGTTTTCTCTTAGTTTTTGTTATAAAATTTTGTAAATAAGTGATTTTTCTCCTTCACTGATGTGCGCTAATGAGGCTGCAGTGATGGGCACTGATAGGCTGCACTGATGGACACTGATAGGTGGCACTGATGAGGAGGCACTGGTAGGTTGCACTGATCGGCATTGACAGGCATCACTGATGGGCACTGAAAGGCAGCACTCATATATGGCACGGATAGATGGCACTGACTGGCACTGATAGATGGCACTGACTGGCACTGTTAGGTGGCACTGACGGGCACTGTTAAGCAGCACTGATAGGCAGCACTGACGGGCACTGATAGGCGGCACTGATGCACACTGATAGGCGGCACTGACTAGCACTGATAGGCGGCACTGACTAGCACTGATAGGCGGCACTGACTGGTACTGATAGGCGGCACTGATTGGCAGCACTGATAGGTAGCACTGACTGGCATTGATAGGTGGCACTGACTGGCACTGATAGGTAACACTGAAAGGCAGCTCAGATGGGCACTAATATGTGGCATTGATGTGCACTGATAGACACTGATATGTGGCATTGATGTGGCACTGATAGGCACTGGCAGGTGGCATGGATGAGCACTGACAGCTGGCACTGATAGACACTGACAGGTAGCACTGCTGGGACTACACAGATCATCAGGGCACACTGATCATCAGTGCCCTGATGATCAGTGTACATGTCCCCTCCGAGGAATGCCGATTACCGGCTCTCCTCTCGAGCTGTCAGCGTGACAGCTCATGAGGAGAGAAATGCCGATAACCGGCATTTCCCTGTTTACATGTGATCAGCTGTGATTGGACACAGCTGATCACATGACCGAGCCAACATCTTCGGCTCTTTCCATTGATCGGTGATCCGCTGTGTCCAAGGGACACAGCGCACCTCCGATCACCGCACTGTGTGCTCCCAGAGCCGCGCATGCGCGGTTAGAATGGGACGACGTCATATGACGTCACCCCAGAATGAGAGAACCACCTTGCGCCCGTCATTGTACTATATGGCGGGCAGGAGGTGGTTAAAGTGGTGGTAAACTCTTACATACAGAATACCCAGTGAAGTGACTGGGATCAGGTGATACACAGAGATGGAACAAATCCTCCTACATACGATGTACCTGTCTATCTGCAGTCTTCTCTTCTCTACATCAGTTCAAAGTGCTGAATTTACAAAGCTTGTCTGGGAGTTCAGAAAAAAAGGGGCAGAGGGCTGAAAGCATACATTGCAGAGGCGAGTTCTGAGAGCTGATTGGAGGGAAGAGACATCCCCCCCTGTACAAAGCTCACAGGAGCAGAGCTGAGGCTGTCAATCTGCTGGAGGTCCCTCCCCTGTCACCATTTTTCTTTTGATGTCAGGAAAACTGTTCAGAAGTGATTAATGCTGATAGCAAAGGAACGAGACACTTTGTGCTCTTAATTGAGACAAGTACACAGTATATTGGGATATGCTTTGTTCATATTTCATGTCCGAGGTTTACACCCAATACAACCAAAGAGTAACTCCACTTCTATTGAGAAAAAAAATAACCAATCCCCTCTTGGTGATCAATGTAACGTTGCAGGGATTTAAACAAACTTTGTTGAAGAATCCTTCCTGTTTCTGCTCTGAATGAATAGATATTTGTTTTACCATGTCCTGTGCAGACTGATTCTGAATAGGAGGTTCATTATAATTACCTAGTGCATGCTAAGTGTTCTGATGAGAAAATTTGCAGCTTTAGAAGTATTTAACCCTTAGGGCCAGTGCACACCAGAACACCATGAAGAAAAGGTGTTTTGTGTGCATTTCCCACACTGCGCTCAAAACGCATTGCCTATGCGATCTGCTTCAGGTGCTAATGTAATCGTAATGGCACTCCAAATGCCGATCACAAATGCAGTGTGTGTGCGGGCACCAAATTGCATGGTATTGCAGCACTGTGCAATTTGGTGTGGAATGTTTTTTCTAAAAAGCACTGCATGCAGTACTTTCTCTGCTTTCCAGTGCAATTTCAGTCCATTCATATGAATGGGCTGCAAAATCGCACCACAAGGGAACGTGCAGGAATCACAAAGAAACATGGCCATATTCCTGTACAATCCTGATGTGAACCAGCCCCTAAGGTGTATCTCACCAAAAAATGAAATATTTGTTGCAAAGGATGCCTAAAATTTGATTTGTATTTTAGTGCAGACTTCTGGGAAAATCAGTGAGCCAATCACACAGGATATTTTTGGAGGTGTTCTGTACACAAACTTTGTACAAAATGCCTCCAGATGGCTATATGACAATAAATGTCAAAGGCTGTAGTGCTGAAGATTGTAATTGGAAATGTAATTTTTTAATAACAATAAAATATATTATAGCTTGTGTGGCAATTGTATATACAGTGGGGATCGAAAGTTTGGGCACCCCAGCTAAAAATTTGTATTAATGTGCATAAAGAAGCCAAGGAAAGATGGAAAAATCTCCAAAAGGCATCAAATTACAGATTAGACATTCTTATAATATGTCAACAAAAGTTAGATTTTATTTCCATCATTTACACTTTCAAAATAACAGAAAACAAAAAAATGGCATCTGCAAAAGTTTGGGCACCCTGCAGAATTTATAGCATGCACTGCCCCCTTTGCCAAGCTGAGACCTGCCAGTGTCATGGATTGTTCTCAATCATCGTCTGGGAAGACCAGCTCATGTCAATCTCAAAGGTTTTAAATGCCCAGACTCATCTGGCCTTGCCCCAACAATCAGCACCATGGGTTCTTCTAAGCAGTTGTCTAGAAAACTGAAACTGAAAATAGTTGACGCTCACAAAGCAGGAGAAGGCTATAAGAAGATAGCAAAGAGTTTTCAGATGTCAATATCCTCTGTTCGGAATGTAATTAAGAAATGACAGTCATCAGGAACAGTGGAAGTTAAAGCAAGATCTGGAAGACCAAGAAAAATATCAGACAGAACAGCTCTCAGGATTGTGAGAAAAACAATTCAAAACCCACGTTTGACTGCACGATCCCTCCAGAAAGATCTGGCAGACACTGGAGTTGTGGTACACTATTCCACTATAAAGAGATACTTGTACAAATATGGTTTTCATGGAAGAGTCATCAGAAGAAAACCTCTTCTATGTCCTCACCACAAAAATCATCGTTTGAACTTTGCAAATGAACATATAGACAAGCCTGATGCATTTTGGAAACAAGTTCTGTGGACCGATGAGGTTAAAATTGAACTTTTTGGGCGGAATGAGCAAAGGAACGTTTGGAGAAGAAGGGGCACAGAATTTAATGAAAAGAACCTCTGTCCAACTGTTAAGCATGGGGTTGGATCAATCATGCTTTGGGGTTGTGTTGCAGCCAGTGGCACAGGGAACATCTCACGAGTAGAAGGAAAAATGGATTCAATAAAATTTCAGTAAATTTTGGATGATAACTTGATGCCATCTGTGAAAAAGCTGAAGTTAAAGAGTGGATGGCTTCTACAAATGGATAATGATCCTAAACACACCTCGAAATCCACGGGGGATTACATCAAGAGACGTAAACTGAAGGTTTTGCCATGGCCTTCACAATCTCCTGACCTCAACATCATTGAAAATCTATGGATAGACCTTAAAAGAGCAGTGCGTGACAGACAGCCCAGGAATCTCAAAGAACTGGAAGACTTTTGTAAAGAAGAATGGGCAAAGATACCTCAAACAAGAATTGAAAGACTCTTGGCTGGCTACAAAAAGCGTTTACAAGCTGTGATACTTGGCAAAGGGGGCAGTACAAGATATTAACTCTGCAGGGTGCCCAAACTTTTGCAGACGCCATTTTTTTGTTTTCTGTTATTTTGAAAGTGTAAATGATGGAAATAAAATCTAACTTTTGTTGATATATTATAAGAATGTCTAATCTGTAATTTGATGCCTTTTGGAGATTTTTCCATCTTTCCTTGGCTTCTTTATGCACATTAATACAAATTTTTAGCTGGGGTGCCCAAACTTTCGATCCCCACTGTATATATTTTTTTCATATGAAAGCGGAGACGCCCTTTAAGGTAAAAATTCCCCAGTACATTTTCAGAAAATACCCCATACCACTGTCCCCAAACACTTACTTGTACTTGTCTCTGCCTCTGGGTCCTCCACGAATGGTGCTGTTCCCCTGAACTTCCTGATCGTAGGGGAGAGATGTGGTGAGAAGAGGTAGTGATAGACCCTGGCAATGAACACAAACAGAAACAGTCACTTGAAAGTGAAGAATTACTCGACTATAAGCTGTACGTACAGGACAACAAATGACACCATGAAACTGCATGATCCATGCACATCTTATGCAGGTGAAAAACACAAGGTACAGGTAAGAAGGTTTTTAATGCCTTTGAACCTTCAGTTTAAATCAGCTAAATACATTATAGGTGCATGGAAGCAAAAGGTGTGCAAAGTCTCACAGTTTGTTTTCTTTCTAAAGAAGTGCTGTGGAGTGGGAAAGTTGCTCTCTGTGTGGTCTCTCTGCAAAGGTCTGACATGCCCCTGCTGAGTTAGATCCAGAGCTTGCCATTCAGAGGGTAGCATATGAGGCTTGGTAACTGCAGAGCTAGGATCTGACTGAGTATGGGGTGTGCTGGACCTTTGCAGAGAGACCACTTTTTCCACACATAGAAAAAGGGTCCTACTCTGCAGTTGCTGGCAGGGGACAGGCTTTTCTGCTCAGGCTGTGCTTGCTTTAGAAAGAAAAAGAACATCAAAACTCACAAGAACAACACTGACAGCTCACATCCCATGTGACTGAGCTGTTTACTGACAGCTTACATCCCATGTGACTCTGGAACTCCCTACCACAGCATGTCCAGTCAGCCCCCACCCTGTCTGCCTTTAGGCAATCTTTGAAAACGCACTTCTTCAAGGAAGCCTATCCCACCTCCACATAAGAATGGTACTTGAATCACCTCCACCAGATCATCCCCTGCAGCTATCACCTTTTGTATCATCTCCCCCTTCCTTTAGATTGTAAGCTCCACGGACAGGGCCCTCACATTCCTTCAGTACTGAAATGTATTGTAATTGTACTGTCTCCCTTATATTGTAAAGCGCTGCGCAAACTGTTGGTGCTATATAAATCCTGTATAATAATAATGTGACAGGGTTGCATCTGGTGGGAAATTGTGGCAGTTTTCTATATGGAAATATTCTGTTAAAGCAGTAGTAAAGTCTGCTTTAGAACTTGTACCTATGGGTAAACCTAGAATAATCTATTCTGTTAATATGGCATACACAACTTCTGACACTTTTCTGCGTTCATGAAATATGAACAAAGCATATCCCTCTATAGTATGTACTTTTCTCTATCCAGAGCACTAAGTGTAATTTCTGTCTGCTGCCTTATTCCTTTGCTATCTGCATGAGTCGCTTCTAACAAGTTTTCCTGACACTAAGAGAAAGAAGATGACAGGGGAAGGATCTCCAGCAGATTGACAGCTTCATTTCTGTTCCTGTGTACTGTGTGGTGGGGGGGGGGGGGGTGTATTCCCTCCAGTCATCTCTCAGAGCTCTCCTCACTGAGTTCTGTAGTGTGTAATTTTTGGCTCTCCGACCCATTCTGTCTGCCAGCTCATATTTTGAACGGATGTAGAGAAAAGAATACTGCTGTTAAACAGGTACAACTTATGTCAGAGGATTTATTTAACCACTTCAATACTCGGCACTTTTACTCCCTTCCTGTCAAAGCCAATTTTTAGCTTTCAGCAATGTCGCACTTTGAATGACAATTGCATTTGACAATTGTACCCGTATGTAATTTTTATAATTTTTTTAGACAGATAGAGATTTATTTTGGTGGGATGTAATTATCTCTTGGTGTTAACATTTTTGCTAAACAAAAAAAAAGTTTTTCTGTTAAGCAAATCGGTAATTTTTCTTCTTTGATGATGAGGCTGCATTGATGGACACTGATAGGTGGCAATGATGGGCACTGATATGCTACCCTAATGGGCATTGATAAGCTGCCCTGATGAGCACTGATAAGTTGCATTGATGGGTACAGATTGGCACTGATGGGGCTACACTGATAATCATGGCACTGATGATCAGTGCCCTGATTATCAGTGTAAATGTGTGCTGTCATAGGATTGCTAGCTATCGGCTTTCCTTTCCTTACATGGTGACAGTGCGTGAGGAAAGGAAATGTCAATAACTGGCATTTGTTTACATGTGATCAGCTGTGATTGGATACAGTTGATCACATGGTAAGGGGCCTCTGTGATTGGCCCTATACCTTGATCTGTGATCAGCTGTGTCCAAAGGACACAGCAATCACAGAGCACTTCTGATGTGTATCCTGGGGGTGCATGGGGTTCTAGGAGGATGTCTATGGATTCCCTTTCAGAACTACATGACTGCACTGTAGCCATATTTCAGCTATAGCACGGTCAGCAGCTGGTTAATATCTGTGTATCACCGAAGGCCAGTCACTTCATTGGGTATGTGTAAGGGATTATAATCACTTAAACTCCCCAGTTTGTGTTTTGATGCACCTGGTATGTATTTGGCTGATAAACTAATGGTTCATTTGGGCTTTAAATTATATTTTCTAAAGGAGAAAATGAGTCTAAACTCTGATCTTCCCTTTCAGCAGAGACCACATGACCAAGTCCCTAGGCCCTTGTTAACTAAACTGTGGCATGGGGCTGCATGTGGCCCTCTGACACTTTTTATGTGGCCCTCAGGGACCCTACATACATTATTCTGTATTTTCTTTTGCCTTGTAATAACAGAGCAATTTCTAGCAGTCCAATGTAATGTGTCTTCAGTTATGACAAATTCCTGAGACATATCCCACGGTTTCAAGAACTATTATGACAATTTCCCATACCATGTTAGCAGTCTCTAACCATCTCATGTTGTATGTACTACAGTCTCTGACATTTTTCTATAGCATTGCATTATTGAATATTTTGTGCAGCCCTTTGGGGATGTCAACGACTGCACTTGATGCCCCCTGTGCCAAGAAAGTTGGCCACCACTGCCCTAGACCTTCAGGCATGTAAGCAGCACTGAACGGAGTCTGGTAGCATATTCTCCAGGAATCGTCTGGTTGTAGGAAAAATTTGATGCATTTGAATATGAGCCATGCTTAATTCCCCTCTGAATTCTGTCAACTGCATTTTCAATCAATTTTTTTTTTGCATGCAAAATGATATGCTCTTAATTGTCGGCACTTCTTAGAAGAAAAACATCTCACTATAAAGCCTGGAATTGAAACGTGTGAACTGGAAGTTAATTATAACCATAGCACAGTAAAGTGAATTCAGCAGTCAGATATTCCTGTAGAAGTGTATTGGACGGTAGAGGGAATGGAATGCAGGGCTTTGATCATTCTTGTAGTGGGTGGTTTACTTCAGAAACATGCCAAGCAGAAAAAGCATAGCGCTTCAATCACAAAGGATGGGTTCACTAATTGGAATTTGTTCCACCGCTAATTTCATTACTAAACAGTCACAATTTGTCTTAGTTTAAAAACTGATCTACCCTCCTGTTTAACTGAATGATGTAAACGGATGATAGCCTGCTGTCTGGTTTTAGTTGCAGTTATCAGAGGACTGATGAAGGGGGTAACATATGTCAATGTCTCAGTTTAACGTAGCAGTCTTATAAGTCTTTTGTATCTAAAATAAAAACGATTTGTCTTGGAAATAGAAACCAATCAGTTTCTCATTTTCCAAATTACATAAAAGGAGTTCAGATGGCCTACTGATAAAAAAGACAGATAGGTATGTCTGGCATATTAAACTCTAAGAAGATAAAATACACAACTTTGCAGCTCTGTAATCATAAATACACCATTAAATGTGTTCTTTTATATGCAATCAGTGTAAGTACCTGACTTTGAACTTGTATCAGCCTATTGCAATCTCTGTACAGCAGGGCTAGAGTGTGAGAGGAAGAAGCAGTTCAAGGAACCAAACAGTTTGTGTGCTAACAAGATGCAAGCTAAGAGGAGAAAGCAGAATGACAAAGAGATGAGCTCATCATTGAGCTGCTTCTCTTTTCACTGTTCAGTCACAGGCTGGGGCGGGTCCAGGAGGATCTGGACTTAGAGGAAGTAGGGAAAATGATGGTGGCCATCACACTGAGGAAATCTAGTGGGAGAAAAAATTACTGCCAGGGAAATCTCTAGATTGAATCTGAATATTGTGACAAAAGCTGTTTTTGTCATTTATCTTTCATTGGGATATTAATTTTTATCTTGTGATTTTTTTTTAATGTTGGCAACTATAGCACTGGGAATTAAAAATGTGATTTAAATAAGCAATAAGGACATTGCACATAGAAAGAGGTAGTGAGTGAATACATCTGATGACTTATCAGTGTGTTGCTGTTCTTTAATGATCTCTTTCATTGTCCAATCGGAAGGCAGACTACAGATGTAGCACCCTTTTAGATAGGTGCTAGGTTTAGCTAGATAAGATTTAGTTTGTATTCTTATAGGTAAATGTATTTGTCACACTGTAGACAGTGCGGTTGTAACGGTTGTTAGGTAAAAGCATAACTTGCACACTGTAATTAGTGTTGCTGTGCTCTGCTAGTTAGGTCTGCTCAGTGAGTTTAGCTGCTGCCAGCCTGATAGCTGCCTCTGCCTCCAGAAAGCTTAAGAAGTTTCTATATGATAGGTGTGGAGCTATGCAGATGGCAACATGAATGTTGAAACAGTTCCAGCCTATACCAGAGAGATAGGCTCTGATGCATGCCGGGTAACTGTATATATTCATTGAGCACACTGAGCTCTGGGTCTTTCCTGTATAGGATTGCTCCAGCCTGGAGAGGGCATGCTACCTTCCCAAGAATTGCTGCTGAATCTACTGCTGTAGGCCCCAGGTGGGCAACCTGAGGGCTTGAATGCTGAGACCCATGTTCTGCTAAAGCTGACTGAGGAGCCATGCACTGAAGATCTGGGTTGGTAGCAAACTGCTGCTCTTGGGCCTTGTGGGTAGAGACACCCCTAAAGGATCTTAGAGACTGTGCGCTAATTACCCCTCTGATGCTAGGGAGTTAGCCATAGGTCTAGCTAAAGGGGAGACCAAAGAGCTTTGTCCACTGAATATCCTACCTAAAGGGACTCTGCTCTAGTTGCTACTACTACTACTGTTGCCTTAAAGTAGAAGTCTACTGTTTTTTTTTAAGCACAAACTTTATCATAGCTTATCCGAAAGTATACATAAGTCCTCAACTGTACACAGTTTCTGTTTTTGGAGTATCCCACCTAATTCCCTCATCCCTATCCAGGTTCTCCAAAAACAACATCCCTTGACTGGTCATTGAAAAAATGTGTGAATAAGCCTATGTGCCTGGCTGTGGGGTAAAGCTTTTGGTGAAGACCCGGACAATATTTCTGTGGCTCCCAGGGGATTAACGCTACACAGGAAAGTGACATCACTGAATTCCTTAACAGAACAAGTGATTTCACCCTCTGGGTTGTGCTGTCTGACAGAACTATGTCTGGTTTATGAATCACAAAAGTGTCAGGACAGAATTACAAATTAGCAGATAAGTTCCTATACAGTTGCAAGAAAAAGTATGTGAAAACCTTGGGATTACGTGGAGTTTTGCATGAATTGGGCATAAAATGTGCTCTGAACTTCATCTAAATCACAACAATAGAAGAACACAGTCTGCTGAACATAATACTACACAAACATTAGATGTTGCCATGGTTTAATTGCACATAACATGTAAACATTCACAGTGCAGGGAGGAAAAAGTATGTGAACCTTTGGACTTAATAACTGGTTGACCCTCCTTTGGCAGCAATAACCTCAACCAAACGTTTCCTGTAGTTGCAGATCAGACCTGCACAACGATCATCTGGAGTAATTTTGGACCACTCCTCTTCACAAAACTGTTTCAGTGTAGCAATATTCTTGGGATGTCTGGTGTGAATCGCTCTCTTAAGGTCATGCCACAGCATTTCAATCGGGTTGAGGTCAGGACTCTGACTGGGCCACTCCAGAAGGCATATTCTGTGCTGTTGCAGCCATTGTTTTGTTGAATTACTTGTATGCTTTGGGTCATTGTCCTGTTGCATCACCCATCCTCTGCGGAGCTTCAGTTGGTGGACAGATGGTCGTACGTTTTCCTGCAACATGTCTTGATAAACTCCGGAATTCATTTTCTCATCAATGACAACAATCTGTCCAGGCCCTGAGGCAGCAAAGCAGCCCCAAACCATGATGCTCCCTCCGCCATGTTTTACAGTGGGGATGAGATTTTGATGTTGGTGTGCTGTGCCTTTTTTTCTTCACACATAGTGTTGTGTATTCTTCCTAAACAACTCAATCTTGGTTTCATCTGTCCACAGTATATTTTGCCAGTAGTGCTGTGGAACATCCAGGTGCTCTTTTGCAAACTTCAAATGTGCTGCAATATTCTTTTTGGACAGCAATGGCTTCCTCCGTGGTGTCCTCCCATGTACTCCATTCTTGTTTAATGTTTTCCTTATTGTAGATGTGTCAACAAAAATGTTAGCATGTGCCAGAGATTTCTGTAGGTCTTTAGCTGACACTCTGGGATACTTCTTTACCTCATGCAGCATTCTGCGCTGTGCTCTTGCAGTCATTTTTACAGGACGACCACGCCTAGGGAGAGTAGGAACAGTGCTAAACTTTCTCCATTTGTAGACAGTCTGTCTTACTGTGGACACATGAACATCAAGGCTTTTGGAGATACTTTTGTAACCCTTTCCAGCTTCATGCAAGTCAACAATTCTTGATCGTAGGTCTTCTGAGAGCTCTTTTCTGCGAGGCATGGTTCACATCAGACAGTGCTTCTTGAAACTAGTAAACCCAAAACAGGTGTGTGTTTTTTAAGGGCAGAACAGCTGTCAGCAACACATCCAATATCATCACACTGATTGGAGTCAAGGTTGGCTCACTCCTGGCTCCAACTAGCTCTGGGAGAAGTCATTAAGCTAGGGCCTCACATACTTTTTCCTCCCTGCACTGTGAATGTTCACATGTTATGTGCAATTAAACCATGGCAACATCTAATGTTCGTGTAGTATTATGTTCAGCAGACTGTGTTCTTCTATTGTTGTGACTTAGATGACGTTCAGAGCACATTTTATGCCCAATTAATGCAAAACTGCACGTAATCCCAAGGGGTTCACATACCTTTTCTTGCAACTGTATGTGTATTTCAACTGTTTGTCTGCAGTTAGGTTTCATCAATAAACAACATAGAAAACTGAGAAGTATATCAAAGATAAAATGAAAGAGGGGACCGCAAAATGTCAAATAAAAAATGAATCAACTGAAAATTAGTAGCCGATGTATGCAGAATGATAAGAAAAGGATACCTATAATAAGCCAGGACAGTTGTTAATCAAAAACTTCACCAAGGTAAATCTTCTCCTCTCTTTCTCTTTTGAAGAATGATAACTAACAGCAGATTGTCCAGAATTTATGGGTATTCACTATCAGTAAATCAGTGTGATCTGGGTCAGATCATAATGTGAGCACTTTGGTTTGTTCACCTCTAATCAGTGATCACCTCTAATCATTGCTTCACTGTGATTGTCTATGCAGGAGGTGGTGTGGGAATTGTTTCGGCCAAAGAATCTTAGCAGATGTTTCAGGAATGTTGCATATCTCCAGAGACTCTACAGTTGCTGAGAAGAGTGGGTTTGTGTTTTCTTATCAAGTCAATAGACTGTTCAATATTAATTTATGAATGTTGAAACCTCAGTGTTAAAGCAGACTTGTACTCAAACATTAATTTAAAGCCATGTGAAAAGCTTTACTTGACGTATAAATAAAGAGTAATAGAAGAGCTAAAATTTGCATTGTCTGGAGAAAATCCTGCTTTGTGATTTCCTTCATGGTCAGCCAAGAGACCAGACCAAAAACCTAAGCATCCCGGCAGGACTGTTCACAAACCTTCATGATGACATTTGCCAACATGCTCCAGTCAAAACTTAAATTGATTCTTAAGAGTTTTACAAGTAGTGCATCCTACCTGTTCATTATTTCCATTTTTCCATTGACATTGCTATACTTACTGGTCCACCGGGATTCATTTTATCTGTCATCTGGTGACCTAAGAACCCCAGCTTATGAAGCAGGAGTGCTGTTCCCAAAGACACCCACTGCAGTCATCTTCATGTCTTATCAGACCTGAACACGCTGAACACACATGGTGGCACAATGCATACATTATTGTGCACTAAGGTGCACTGCAGTGCATAGCATTAGGGAACCCATTCAAAACAAATGGGCTGCAAAGCTCAATGCTTATAAAAAGTGAAGGCTACATTTTTTTGTGTGCTTTGGTGTGTTTCTGCAAACCATTAGAAGCACTCCCAGTTACTGTGTGAAGTGCTCCCTGGATTCTAATGCCAGCAGAAAAGAGTAAGTATACAGGAACAGTGGCCATGATTTTAGTCGTTCATAACAGTTCATGCAAAATCTTCCAAAGGGACAAACACAAAAATTATTCTCTTACGATACCAGAATGTACATTTTTAATTTAATCAGCACAGTATTCATCTGAATTAAATCAGAAGACCAAGACCACGCATGCTCAGAATTTTCATAACTTTAGCAACCTGTATTCTGAACGTGTGTATGGTGCTTTAGTAAGGCAGTTTCTGTGGAATTTTGGGGGGGTGAAAGCCACACTGCAAGGGAACAATAAGGTTGTTCTCAGTGGTGTGGTAACTCATGTGGTTGTAGACTAGGCATTGTAGAAGTTTGGAGGTAAACAGGAGCAAGAAGATGGGTCTAAGATTGTTCACCCTGGTGGGGTTTAGAAAGGGCTTTTAAAATATGGGGGTGACCTGTGCAAATCTTAGAGGGTTGAGGGAGATGCCAGTGGAAAGATAGAGCAAGGGAGTAATCATAGTAGTTGTGAAAGAACAAGGTCCAGGGATGGACATACAGTAAATCTATACATCTAAGCCCTAGTACACACTAATGCTGTCCGGGAAATGCAGCGAATCCTGTGCATTTCCCACACCGCATTGCAATCGCACTCTGGTATGGGTGTCAATGTTAAATTAACGACACCCCGAAACAGATTGCAAGACGCAGTGCAATTACCAGAATTCGCATCACATGCGAATCATGTGCAGGAAAAAAAGGGTCCTGCACCTTTCTGGTGCAGATGCAATGTGATTTGAGCCATACAAAATGGCTCAAATCGCACCGCACAGACATTGCATATGATTTGCACAGGAATGTGGTTCCGTTCTTTTGCGAATCACATGCAATGTGCTGCACCACATTAGCGTGAACCAGGGCTAAGTGTCCTTATCCATTCTTATGCCTAGTACACATGATGAGAATATCGGACAAATTAATGTTATTTTTGTATCAGCATGCTAGTCTCATATCAAAACAGAATAGGTTACTAAAGTTATGAAAATTATCATTAGACAGAATAAAACTTCGAAAGAGTTGTAATGTATTGTATTGTAATGTATTCTTTCATTTCTGGGCTCTCTCGATTTTTTTCTGTACAAATACTTCACTAATTACAAGAAAATTGTTTGTTCTGTTCACTTTCGGTAAAAAAATGTCATGATTGTCCCTTCAGATAATTTAACATGAACTGTCACGATCAGCTTTCGAAAGCTGTGTACTAATGATCAGATTATCAGAGGATCGCTCTGAATGTGGTTTTTTTTTTCATTGTGTGTACAATACAAATATTCAGCAGTGCAAACTAGGCACTTACTAATCACTCATCAGATATGCTAGCAATCAGATTAGTGTAGGGTTTTGTATTTTTAAAAGTTGGATGGTGTGCTCCTGTGCTCCTCTCTTCTCCTGCCGCTTCTGCTGCACTCTGTCAGAGTGGGCTGTGAGATTACCTGGTTGTAGCAATCATGCACCCAGATATGGACGCGGTCATCCATTTTTGCTCCAAACCCCTCCATTTTGTATCTCTCTCTCTCAGATTCCTCCGATATCCCCCCTCCCTCTCTGTTGAGTGACATGTGGTCTAGATGATGACAGAGATCACAGGCAGCAAACTCAGTGGGAGAGCTTCATGGCTATAAAACCCCAGCCGAGCTGGTGCCTAGATACCTGTTAGCTTCGCAATCTGGGAGATCGTAAAACCATAAACCAAGTCCTTCACTGAGTTCACAGACATTCCAGGTAGTCATAAAAACAGTGTCAGGAATGGACTTGCCAATGGTGGTGGGACTCACTTGCCTTGTGGGCTGCAGTACCAGGGCTGGCCAGCGGGTGCTCTCGGCAGCCAGAAGCTCACTCCTGCAATTAAGCCATCACCTGAGGCTGATTTCAGGAGGTGTATTTAAGGAATGGCCAGGCCTGCAGTCAGGGCCTTGGTGTATTTTGCCCATGAGCCCCTGTGCCTGATCCTGTTGTCTGCCTTCCTGATCCCTCTGCCTGACTCCTGACTTTGATAGAACTCTGCCTGCACTGACCCCGGCTATTCCTGACCACTCTCCAGCCTGCTCCTTTGGTACCTTGTCTGCCTGATTGCTCCTGACCCGGCCCGTCTGACTACGCTCTGCCTGCCACTTTGTGTCTTGTCTCCCCGATGGTTCCTGACCCGGCCTGCCTGACCACTCCACCTCACCAGCCTTGACTGCTCTTGTCTGTGTACATTCCGTTATGAGTTGGAGGTTTGGTTTTGTGTATATTGTGCATTTTTATATTTGTGTATAGCCTTTAATAAATTATATTGTTACACCATACTTGAGCCTGCGTTTGCCTGTGTCAGTTCACACATCTCTGGTCATACCGGGAGCCCTGACAAACAGACTTACATTTAAAAACTCACTTTTCCATATAATTTTATATCTTTAAATAGGACATAATTACATAAACATGGAGCACATATTCGGACGGCTCACTTTAAGACAAGTCACCTGGTATATTACACCCCCTAGCTGGCATATACAGGAGAGCAGAAAATTATATCTCCTTAACCATCCAAGCAGGTATCTCATATTTCATATGTAAACGTTCAGCAGAAGATTCTGCGTATTAATCTACTGGTGAATAGAATGTTATATGTATCCAGAGTTAGTTATGTACCATAATATAATTTGTGAAGGCTTTGGTCATAGCCTGAGCTCCCCGCCTACACAACCCCCTTCCCAAATGAGGCGATTGGTTCCCTGCTTCAGGGAGACACCCTGTGGAGTTCCTAGAAAAAGCTAAGCTGAGTTGAGCTAAGTTGAAGAATTCTTCCTTTTTAACATTGGAACCAACTTGGGAGATGGCCCTTTTGCTCTGAAACCTTATCTGCTTAACCCAGGCTGACAACAAGTACTTTATCTATCTAAATTCCTTTCTGTTATCTCTTTGCTGTGCTATTGTTCTCTGTATATTTATATATATTGGCTACATCTTTTTCTGTAAATATTTTTATTGCACCCCTCTGACCTTTTAATAATAAATCTTACTTTCTGAAAGTGTTGAACTGTTTCTAAAGCTCTTTACTGCAAACTAAAGAACCCCTGCCTCTGAAAAGCACTACTGTGTGTGTGTTTTAAACTGCGGTATATCGCTGCCTGCGGTGACAGTGGTATACCGATGCATATCCAAACATCATAGTGTTATTGCTGATATTGCTGAGTTTCCGCTTTCTCTGTACAAAAAGGAGGTGGTGGCAGTGTGAAGGGTTAATTGTGTAATTAACCTGACCCAGTAACAATCGCTCCCAAGCTGCCGGCACACAGGTTGTGGTCCATTAGCTGAAAAATCTTTGTGCAGGGTGCAGCTGGGCGTGGCATTGTTACGCACGTGACAGCGCGGTTTTAGATTGGCTAGTCCTTCGGTCACGAGTTTGGTGAGAAGGGCTGGGGTCTGATGCCGCGATTGTCACACTGGTCACTGCTGTTCCCCCTCCTTCTTGGTAAGCAGCAGAGGACTTATCAGAACAGGTACAATAATGGGACATGTAGTTCCCATTATTATAGTAATGGGACATGTAGAGCGCTGCCTTATGGAAGTAATGAGGCTTGAACTACAGTGCTTTGTGCCTACATCCAGAGAGTACCGAGTGTGACCTGTGTGTTGAGGGACTAAGCCACTTCCAGGATACAGTCCATGCTGTGCTGAAGAGAAAGAAAGAGAGAAGAGTGGGACTTTCTAGGTACCAACCAACAATACCATTAAAGTAAAAAAATACAAAATGCATTGAACACGATTACAGATTATACATGACACATATACTGGACCAGTTAGTGCTAAATCGTAACTACATAGATTAGTAGGTTGTGTTCCATCCATTGGGAAGTTTCCAGATGGATTTAGAGACCTGGAAACCTCAATTCTTGATGAGCCTTCATCAGGAGCAGAAAAATGGTTCAAAGCAGAAAACATATGGATAAAAACCACATGTGCACATAAACAAGGCCATTCATGTAACATAGGCTACTGGTACATACCCAAAGAGGGAATATGTAAACAAAAACACACAAAGAAAGATGCATGTCCTAGATGGCAGACCCCAAGTGGAGACCGGCTAGGTGCAGGGCGAATGAACCCAGCCAGTTTGTACTATAAGCAATAATCCTAAACAAAAAAAGAGATAGTTATAATATTATGGCCACAGAAAAAGTACCCTGAATAAAAACACAATGGCAACATCATCATCAAAACTACATTGCTTACCTACCAGAATCAGAGTGTGATAGATGTTAACTTTAAGAATCCTAAAATGGTCACAATGGATGTGCACCCATCCCAATGCTTCACGCACCCAAAAAGGTCAATAAATAGGATACCACAGACCAGGGTCTAAACAGGGAACACAATCATTAATCAGAAGACCCCTATAGGCTCATAAATTGGGAAACTGATTGTGGCGGTATCTCCATACCTACCAAAACAAGATATCAGAATATGTAAATCTAGAGGTCACATGGAAGATTACATCGGCTTCAAAGCAGAGGTAATGCTAAATACATCAACCGCATATGACAAAGCATGGCCTCTAATCCATTAGAAGGGAGATTAAGGCATATACCTAGTAAATAAAGCATACAACACACAATATAGAATTACCCTAATAGTCAACTGTATAGGAACCCAAGCTATTCCAGCTTCCAAGAAACTACCTGCCAAAGTTGCGGCCTGCAGATGTAAAGCTTCCCAAATTGCCTCAGTGATTCCCAAACACATCCATGGGGTGGACAGCACTGAGTGCCTCCAAGTGTGTCTCCAATTAAAACCCAAAAACAAATCAAGTGCTAACAACCAGCCAATGAACAACCAGTCCTCTAATTAGTAATGATAAAGGCCAGCTGGGTATCCGGGGAGAGGAGGTTAACATACAAAACTGCCCCTTCCCTCCTCCCCGCCCGTCCAATTTAACATGAGGTGTGATTGCCAGCCAGACAAGGGCTGCTGCGATCACTATGGATGGTGAAAGAAGGAACCACATCACTTCCGGTGCACCTGATGTCATTTCCGGCGTGCCCTGAGCACTGTCCCAGATGTAAAATGCACAGCCATGTTTAATTAGGGCAGGCGCTAGCATGAAATGGGCCATCATGGCGGAGTCCCCACAAAAAGTAAAACCCCACACAGTAAAGGCAATTGCTATCCGGGGAAAACCACTAGCACAGATAGCAAACAAAGCCCCCGTTCCCAATAATTATGTGCTTGCACCACATGTCTTCCAATAGGGGAATACACATTCCCAGTTGTAGCAGCATTAATGTGTTCCTTGAAGAATCGATGGCCCACACCTGTATTGAATTTATAGGCATTTCAGTTGACACTAGTAATATGGAATATTGAAAAAGCATATAGATTAAAAATATTACCCCTCTCTTTTATTAGAAGAAAATAAAAAAAAACCTAAAAGAAATGTCGCCGTTTTTACACTATTTAGTCTTTGCTAATAGGGTTTTACTAGAATGTAGATTTTTTTCCCAGGTATTTATATATGTAAATTTCAGGTTTAAAATTGTCATGTTCACATGTCAGAATTAAAAATAAAATGAGGGAAGGTATGTTGGTATGGTTGATGTTTTAGAGAATTTCAATAGTAAGTCAGTGTGAGAACAATTTATTTTGGATAAGGAATTCTGTCTATTCACAGATGCAATGGGTTCTACTGGATCTTCTGCAGTATGGGGAAAACACTGGTTCACAAGATCATGGCTAGAGATGAGCGAATCGAACCAGGCGAAGTGGAATTCGTTTCGAATTTCAGGAAAAATTCGATTTGCGTCGAATCCGAATATTTGCATACTTCGGGTGCACGAATCGGATTTTTCCCGATCAGCCGGCAAAAGTGTCCCTGCAGAGAGCTCCGCTATTTCTGACAGTTCTCTGACAGTTCCTTCACATGTACAGCGGTTGAAACATTGTATCTATTTGTTTCCATTTAGGATACAGATGTTTTTATTCGGAAATAAATAGATACAATGTTTCAACCGCTGTAAATGTGAAGGAACTGTCAGAGAACTGTCAGATATAGCGGAGCTCTCTGCAGATACACTTTTTGCTGTACTGGAATACTTCTTCTTTTCATTCTTCTTTTCATTCTTCTTCTCATTCTTCTTTTCATTCTTCTCATTCATCTTCTTCTTTTCATTCTTCTTTTCATTCTTCTCATTTTTCTTTTCTTCTTCATGAAAAGAAGAATGAGAAGAAGAATGAAAAGAAGAATGAGAAGAATGAAAAGAAGAAGAAGAATGAAAAGAAGAATGAGAAGAAGAATGAGAAGAATGAGAAGAAGAATGAGAAGAATGAAAAGAAGAATGAAAAGAAGAAGAAGAATGAAAAGAAGAATGAAAAGAAGAAGAAGAATCTTTTCATTCTTTTCATTCTTCTTTTCATTCTTCTTCTTTTCATTCTTCTTCTTCTTCTTTTCATTCTTTTCATTCTTCTTTTCATTCTTCTTCTTCTTCTTTTCATTCTTCTTCTTCTTTTTCTTCTTTTCATTCTTCTCATTCTTCTTTTCATTCTTCTTCTTCTTCCTTTCATTCTTCTTCTTCTTTCCATTCTTCTTTTCATTCTTCTTCTTCTTTTCATTCTTCTTTTCATTCTTCTTCTCATTCTTCTTCTCATTCTTCTTCTTTTCATTCTTTTCATTCTTCTTCTTCTTCTTTTCATTCTTCTTCTTCTTCTTTTCATTCTTCTCATTCTTCTTTTCATTTTTCTCATTCTTCTTTTCATTCTTCTCATTCTTCCTTTCATTCTTCTTCTTCTTTCCATTCTTCTTTTCATTCTTCTTCTTCTTTTCATTCTTCTTTTCATTCTTCTTTTCATTCTTCTTTTCATTCTTCTCATTCTTCTTTTCTTCTTCATGAAAAGAAGAATGAGAAGAAGAATGAAAAGAAGAATGAGAAGAAGAATGAAAAGAAGAATGAGAAGAAAAATGAGAAGAATGAAAAGAAGAATGAGAAGAATGAAAAGAAGAATGAAAAGAAGAATGAAAAGAAGAAGAAGAAGAATGAAAAGAAGAAGAAGAATGAAAAGAAGAATGAAAAGAAGAAGAAGAATCTTTTCATTCTTCTCATTCTTCTTTTCATTCTTCTTCTTCTTCTTTTCATTCTTCTTCTTCTTTTCATTCTTCTTTTCATTCTTCTTCTTCTTTTCATTCTTTTCATTCTTCTTTTCATTCTTCTTTTCATTCTTCTTCTTCTTTTCATTCTTCTCCTTCTTCTTTTCATTCTTCTTCTTCTTCTTCTCATTCTTCTTTTCATTCTTCTTTTCATTCTTCTCATTCTTCTTTTCATTCTTCTTTTCATTCTTCTTTTCATTCTTCTCATTCTTCTTTTCATTTTTCTTCTTCTTCTTTTCATTCTTCTTCTTCTTCTTTTCATTCTTCTTTTCATTCTTCTTTTCATTCTTCTCATTCTTCTTTTCATTCTTCTTCTTCTTCTTTTCATTCTTCTCATTCTTCTTTTCATTCTTCTCATTCTTCTTTTCATTCTTCTTCTTCTTCTTTTCATTCTTCTTTTCATTCTTCTTTTCATTCTTCTCATTCTTCTTTTCATTCTTCTTCTTCTTCTTTTCATTCTTCTTCTTCTTTTCATTCTTCTTCTTCTTTTCATTCTTCTTCTTCTTCTTCTTTTCATTCTTCTTCTTCTTCTTCTTTTCATTCTTCTTCTTCTTCTTCTTTTCATTCTTCTTCTTCTTCTTCTTTTCATTCTTCTTCTTCTTCTTCTTTTCATTCTTCTTCTTCTTTTCATTCTTCTTCTCATTCTTCTTCTTTTCATTCTTCTTCTTCTTCTTTTCATTCTTCTTCTTCTTCTTTTCATTCTTCTTCTCATTCTTCTTTTCATTCTTCTTTTCATTCTTCTTTTCATTCTTCTCTTCATTCTTCTCATTCTTCTTTTCATTCTTCTCATTCTTCTTTTCTTCTTCATGAAAAGAAGAATGAGAAGAAGAATGAAAAGAAGAATGAAAAGAAGAATGAAAAGAAGAATGAGAAGAAGAATGAGAAGAAGAATGAGAAGAAGAAGAATGAGAAGAAGAAGAATGAAAAGAAGAAGAATGAAAAGAAGAAGAATGAAAAGAAGAATGAGAAGAAGAATGAGAAGAAGAATGAAAAGAAGAAGAAGAAGAATGAAAAGAAGAAGAAGAAGAATGAAAAGAAGAATGAAAAGAAGAAGAATGAAAAGAAGAATAAGAAGAATGAGAAGAAGAATGAGAAGAAGAATGAAAAGAAGAATGAGAAGAAGAATGAAAAGAAGAATGAGAAGAAGAATGAGAAGAATAAAAAGAAGAATGAAAAGAAGAATGAAAAGAAGAATGAAAAGAAGAATGAGAAGAAGAATGAGAAGAATGAAAAGAAGAATGAGAAGAATGAAAAGAAGAATGAGAAGAATGAAAAGAAGAATGAAAAGAAGAATGAAAAGAAGAAGAAGAATGAAAAGAAGAATGAAAAGAAGAATGAAAAGAAGAAGAAGAATCTTTTCATTCTTCTCATTCTTCTTTTCATTCTTCTCATTCTTCTTTTCTTCTTCATGAAAAGAAGAATGAGAAGAAGAATGAAAAGAAGAATGAAAAGAAGAATGAAAAGAAGAAGAAGAATGAAAAGAAGAATGAGAAGAAGAATGAAAAGAAGAATGAAAAGAAGAATGAGAAGAAGAATGAAAAGAAGAATGAGAAGAAGAATGAAAAGAAGAAGAATGAAAAGAAGAAGAATGAAAAGAAGAATGAGAAGAAGAATGAAAAGAAGAAGAATGAGAAGAAGAATGAGAAGAAGAATGAAAAGAAGAAGAAGAAGAATGAAAAGAAGAATGAAAAGAAGAAGAATGAAAAGAAGAATGAGAAGAATGAAAAGAAGAATGAGAAGAAGAATGAAAAGAAGAATGAGAAGAAGAATGAAAAGAAGAATGAGAAGAAGAATGAGAAGAAGAATGAGAAGAATAAAAAGAAGAATAAGAAGAATGAAAAGAAGAATGAAAAGAAGAATGAAAAGAAGAAGAAGAAGAAGAATGAAAAGAAGAAGAAGAATGAAAAGAAGAATGAAAAGAAGAAGAAGAATCTTTTCATTCTTCTCATTCTTCTTTTCATTCTTCTTCTTCTTCTTCTTCTTTTCATTCTTCTTCTTCTTTTCATTCCTCTTCTTCTGAGGATGAGGATGAAGAAGAAGAAGAAGAAGAAGTAGGATGAAAATAAGAAGAATTCCAAGCCGGCAAAAAGTGTATCTGCAGAGCTCCGCTAAGTGTATCTGCAGAGCTCCGCTAAGTGTATCTGCAGAGCTCAGCGGTTGAAACATTGTATCGATTTGTTTCCATTTATGGAAACAAATAGATACAATGTTTCAACCGCTGTAAATGTGAATGTCAGAGAACTGTCAGAAATAGAGGAGCTCTGCAGATACACTTAGCGGAGCTCTGCAGATACACTTTTTGCCGGTTTGGAATTCTTCTTATTTTCATCCTACTTCTTCTTCATCCTCATCCTCAGAAGAAGAAGAAGAGGATGAGGATGAGGATGAAGAAGAAGAAGAAGAAGAAGAAGTAGGATAAAATAAGAAGAATTCCAAGCCGGCAAAAAGTGTATCTGCAGAGCTCCACTAAGTGTATCTGCAGAGCTCCGCTAAGAAATAGCGGAGCTCTGCAGATACACTTTTTGCCGGCTTGGAATTCTCCTTCTTCTCATCCTTCTTCTTCTTCTCATCCTTCTTCTTCTTCTCATCCTTCTCCTTCTTCTCATCCTTCTTCTTCTTCTCATCCTTCTTCTTCTCATCCTTCTTCTTCTTCTCATCCTTCTCCTTCTTCTCATCCTTCTTCTTCTTCTCATCCTTCTTCTTCTTCTCATCCTTCTTCTCATCCTTCTCCTTCTTCTCATCCTTCTTCTCATCCTTCTTCTCATCCTTCTCCTTCTTCTCATCCTTCTCCTTCTTCTCATCCTTCTCCTTCTTCTCATCCTTCTCCTTCTCCTTCTTCTCATCCTTCTCCTTCTCCATCTTCTCATCCTTCTCCTTCTTCTCATCCTTCTCCTTCTTCTCATCCTTCTTCTTCTCATCCTTCTCCTTCTCCTTCTCCTTCTTCTCATCCTTCTCCTTCTTCTCATCCTTCTCCTTCTCCTTCCTCATCTCCAAGGGCATTTAAATTAAAGGTACAGTGTTCTGCACTAATTTAAAGGCTCTCTGAAGCCTAGAAAGCCTTTTTATAAGTTGAATTCGTAGCGAATAAATTCGCATCGAATCGAATTTCTTCCTCAAATTCGGCGAATCAGCCGAATCGAATTTTTGAATAATTCGCTCATCTCTAATCATGGCACTACAGCTGGTGTGAAAATGCTATATGAAAAACAAAGTCTTATTAGAATTTTTCCCAATTCCGATTGCCATTGAAATTTGGGGTGATTATTTTTGCAACAGAAGATTCTTGCTTAGGACAGACAACAAACAGGTCTTAATTCCTCAGGTTGTGCAATCTCCCAGCTAGCAATAGTTTTTCATGGTATTCAACATGCTCTCAAAGGTTACAAAAGAGTTAAGTTTTGTACACATGATCAGAAAATACTGAGTGAAATAATGATAATCTGATCAGTAGTCCACAGCTTTTGTACGAAATCATTCGAAGGGACAAGCACGCAAGAAGGTTCTCGTACAATACCATATTGTATGATTTTTGTTTATTCAGCACAATTTTTGTCTGAAAATACAATACATTACATCACTTCTAAATTTTTATTCTGTCATGCAATAATTTTCATAACTTTAGTAACCTATTCGTTTTCGATATGAGACTAGCATGAAAAAAAAACATATGATCATTCGTCCAATATTTTCATTGTGTGTACAGGGGTTTAGATTCAAAGTATAGGTTACTGGTTGTGTTTGTGTCTCCCCTTTTGAATTTGTGTTGTTTATTGCAGCTTTTTGTTAGCACTTTTTTCATCCCAGGTTTCGGAGCTAGTTCCAGCCAGAAAAGGTCATAAATCAGGTATTATCATGTTTAATATAGTTTGTTCTTGTGAATAAAAAAAAATGGATCTTTTTTTCTTTAGATAAACCAAACATGGCCAAGTATGTTAAGGTTCCTCACTGGAGAGCTGGGCTATGGTGGGGGTGGTAGGGACTGGCTCTGACTCTTGGTGGATCAATGAAAGTCTGAGCAATGTGGCAGTTCAGACTTCTGAGTGGATCCTGACCATATGGTCTTTTCAGAGCCTGGACTGGTTCTGTGACATCAGCCAAAAGGCTTTATTAGTTGGCTGAAACAGGTCACAGGAGTGCAGAACGAACTGCAATCCTGTGATCCACAATAGAAGTATAGCTAAAAGAGCTTTGGCTATATGTCTCCTTTAAAGAGGTTCCTAAAACGTCTTAAAATAGACCATCTGCAACTGTCTTCTCACCATTTTCACATAGGGACAGTCACAGACGCATCTAGACTAGGTTTAGAAACTGCTAACATTAAAAAATTACAGAAAAAATTCAAACAGCTAGAAACTTTGTCATCATTTTGTGACAATCTTGCATTAATTAGATTGTTTGACATTATTTTATATTTGGGCTCAATGGAGAACATCAAGAAGGATATACTCAGAAAATTTAGGCCAGAATCCTTGTTTATCTAAAGTATTTTGGAGCGGTAGAAGGGTATGATATGGGAGGATTTAATTTTTGAATTAAATAGGCTACGTAAAATTTGTCAAGCCCTTGATATCGTAGTACTGTACCTTGGGGCAATGGCATTGGTCAGCAAAAAAACATGGAATTAATTTTCAATATTAGGAATGACCTGTGATGTATAGAAATGTCATCCCCTCTGACAGTAATTGGTTTTTTTAGAGAAAATCCCAAGGATTGGATGACTTTATTCTCTTATTGTAAGACCTCTGGAGAAAATCAGAAAAAGAGTTTACAGAGTTGTACAAAAGTTTATGCCTTTAGTAAATGGGCTTTCTTTCAGGCACTTGTAGCTGGAGGATAGCCTATCTGGACTATATACAGGTGAAACTCGAAAAATTAGAATATTGTGCAAAAGTTCATTTATTTCAGTAATGCAACTTAAAAGGTGAAACTAATATATGAGATAGACTCATTACATGCAAAGCAAGATAGTTGAAGTCCAGTGTGAAGTTTCCACAGTCTGTGCTGATTTGGGGAGCCATGTCATCTGCTGGTGTTGGTCCACTGTGCTTCATTAAGTCCAGGGTCAACGCAGCCGTCTACCAGGAGATTTTGGAGCACTTCATGCTTCCTTCCGCAGACGAGCTTTATGGGGATGCTGACTTCATTTTCCAGCAGGACTTGGCACCTGCCCACACTGCCAAAAGCACCAAAACCTGGTTCAATGACCATGGGGTTACTGTGCTTTGATTGGCCAGCAAACTCACCTGACCTGAACCCCATAGAGAATCTATGGGGCATTGCCAAGAGAAAGATGAGAGACATGAGACCAAACAATGCAGAAGAGCTGAAGGCTGCTATTGAAGCATCCTGGTCTTCCATAACACCTCAGCAGTGCCACAGGCTGATAGCTTCCATGCCATGCCGCATTGAGGCAGTAATTGCTGCAAAAGGGGCCCAAACCAAGTGCTGAGTACATATGCATGCTTATACTTTTCAGAGGTCCGATATTGTTCTATGTACAATCCTTGTTTTATTGATTGCATGTAATATTCTAATTTTCTGAGATTGTGGATTTGGGGTTTTCATGAGCTGTAAGCCATAATCATCACAATTATGACAAATCACAGCTTGAACTATCTTGCTTTGCATGTAATGAGTCTATCTCATATATTAGTTTCACCTTTTAAGTTGCATTACTGAAATAAATGAACTTTTGCACGATATTCTAATTTTTTGAGTTTCACCTGTCCTGCCACCTTAACTTGATGCCAGTTGGGTCTTCTTACCCATCTGGTTTCTGAGGACAGTATTTTAGTGAAATTTTTTAAGTTTCATGATATTGAAATAAAGTTTATATTTTAGATATTTTTAGCCAATTTTAATGTCCATATATATTTTGTTAGTTTTTTTATACTTAACTTTTATGTTTATTACCTGCATACTACCTACAGTCCCAATTATACTCCCTGAGTGTGTTCAGGAGCCCAGGGATTTGTGGTAAATAGAGTTAAAGAAGCCTGTATCTGCATTTAAACATAGTATGTAAATGGACACTCTTGTTCGGCTCTGTTAGCTAAGATTATGTCCTGTTGACATTTTACCTGGCAAGAAGTGAGGGAATTCTCCAACAGCAACACAAACTGAGATAAAAAAAAACTATTTATTGTTTTTGCTTTTGTTGAAGGAAATTTGGTTACTGTGTCAATGAGCACAAAGGCAGTGACCAAAGTCTACTACAGAAACTGCTATAAAACCTGAAAGAATTTCCAACCCTTCCCCTTTCTGTCCAGAACCAATGATAACAATTTGACTGAAGTAGTTTAACTATCCAGTTTCCACCAAGAACTAAAAGAGCAATTTTAGGTCAGCTGACCCTTTATTGAGATGTTTCCATGACCCTATTTTATTTTTTTTGCATCAGGATACAGAGGAGTTTAGCTACTTCTCTGACACATCTCTGACAACACCAGAGCAGACAAAATTGGGGGTCATCAAAAAAGGTTTAATTAGGAGAATAATATAGTGTCTTTTCCATAGCCAGCTGTAAGTCTGGTTCAATCACATGACCCACCATGTCTGCACAATATCTCATCAGATGGAAGCCTGGAGAGGAAAAGTTGTAATTCTTCAGGCTATGTTTGTACTGGAAAACTCCTGAACACTGCTGACTGAGTGGGAGACACTTCACTTTTCACAAGTGCTCATCATCTGTTTAAACGGCAGTATATTTAGTTTTGCCGAGATTCCACAGAATATAAGCTGCTGCTTTGCATGAAGGTTTTCCTGTCTCCATTTATATAAATATTTTGAAAGGGCTGACCTGATGGGGTGGTCTGTTGTCTGCAATGACCTGGGAGTTTGGAACTGTTCATTTTCACATTCTGTCCTAATGATCCCAGTGATATAAGATGAGCAGGCTGCCACATCTAAACTCCCTATGCTCTATTGTAAACAGAGACGTTTCATGGAGTTGATCTGCCTAAAGAAGTTAGCTTGAATAAACTTGGGAGTCTGCTTAGGAAACTGTCATAATTTACACAGTGTAATTTAGTGACCGACTCCAAGTCACATGTATTAGCTAAAGTTTTTGTTTACTGGCTGGGATATGTGGCCCTGCATATTAACATACATGTTAAAGGACATGTCTGGGCAAAAACAAAATGTATATACACTGCTCAAAAAATTAAAGAAACACTTTTTAACCTCCTTGGCGGTAGGATTATTTCAGATTTTTGGTGCTGAAAGCGGTACTATTATTTTGCATGGAAATATGTAGTTTTTTTATTGTAGGCCTGTCATTTTTAGGAATAACTCACTGAAATCTGTCCGAACAAGAGTCTAGTAAACATTCCGGATATGATAAAATTTGAAACACGAAATCATAAATTATAATTTAATAAATAATCATAAAAAATATTCATATAACAATAATAAATTTAATTCAATAATATAATCAAACCAAAAACACTGAAATTGAAATATAGCGCCAAGTTCGCACATTGCTGAGCAAAGTCACAGAATCGTTCTCAGTGTCTGATGACGAATTTCCCCACAAATCATTATCACTCAATTCTGCAAGTGGTTCTGATTTACTATCGCTGTCTAAAACCGATTTTGACCTAAAGGGACGCTTTTTGGACGCCATGGACTTTTCCCAGTTTCCAGGCAGAAAGAACAGTCAAAATGTAGGCAGGGCACAGGACAAAGCAGTAGGAACAAAATGTATGTGAAATGCTTTGAAAAAGCAATGTTTTGCTATGAAATAATCGTTTTAAAAAAAGTTACATTTTTAAAAACTTTAAAATTTGCCGCCGGTTCCAGCGCCCGTATGTCCCGACGTAACAGGGACAGGAACACGGAAGCTGGATGCCAGCATCGACCGGAGGAGATAGCCGGGGACGCTGCAGGGAACACATCGCGGGAGCGAAGGACAAGGTAAGTGCTGCAGGGAATCCCTGAGCAACGCCGCATGGTAAGCCCGAGTGTAGCTCGGGGTTACTGCTTGTGGTACTGAAATTTTACCCCGAGCTACACTCGGGAATACCGCCAGGGAGGTTAATCAGAGTATAGCATCAAGTCAATTAAACTCCTGGGATATTGATCTGGTCAGTTAAGTAGCAGAGGGGATTGTTAATCAGTTTCAGCTGCTTTAATGTTAATGAAATTAACAACAGGTGCACTAGATGGGCAGCAATGAGACGACCCCCAAAACAGGAATGGTTTTACAGGTGGAGGCCACTGAAATCTTTTTTCCCTACTCATCTTTTCTGACTGTTTTTCACTACTTTTACATTTGGCTAGGGTAGGTGTCACTACTGGTAGCATGAGGCAATACCTGGACCCTACAGAGGTTGCACAGGCAGTGCAACTCCTCCAGGATGGGACATCAATACATGCCATTGCCAAAAGGTTTTCTGTGTCTCCCAGCACAGTCTCAAGAACATGGAGGAGATTCCAGGAGAAAGGCAATTACTCTAGGAGAGCTGGACAGGGCCGTAGAAGGTCCTTAATCCATCAGCAGGACCAGTATCTGCTCCTTTGTGCAAGGAGGAACAGGATGAGCACTGCCAGTGGCCTACAACAAGACCTCCAGCAGGCCACTGGTGTGAATGTCTCTGACCAAACAATCAGAAACAGACTTCATGAGGATAGCCTGAGGGCCAACATCCTCTAGTGGGCCCTTTGCAGGTCAGCTACTGGCGCCATGTGCTTTTCACAGATGAGAGCAGGTTCACCCTGAGCACATGTGACAGATGTGAAAGTGTCTGGAGAAGTCGTGGAGAATGTTATGCTGCTTGTAACATCGTTCAGCATGAATGTTTTGGTGGTGGGTCAGTGATGGTCTGAGGAGGCATATCTATGGAGGGATGCACAGACCTCTACAGGCTAGACAATGGCACCCTGACTGCCATTAGGTATCGGGATGAAATCCTTGAACCCATTGCCAGACCCTACACTGGTGCAGAGGGTCCCAGGTTCCTCCTGGTGCACGACAATGCCCGGCCTCATGTTGCGAGAGTATGCAGGCAGTTCCTGGAAGATGATGGAATTGATACCATTGAATGGCCCCCACACTCGCCTGACCTAAATCCAATAGAACACCTCTGGGATATCATGTTTCAGTCCATCTGACGCCGCCAGGTTGCACCTTAGACTGCCCAGGAGCTCAGTGATGCCCTGGTACAGATCTGGGAGGAAATACCCCAGGACACCATCCGTCGTCTCTTTAAGATCATGCCCGGCATTGTCAGGCATGCATACAAGCATGTGGGAGCCATACAAACTACTGGGTACCATGGGCCATATAAACTACTGTGTACCATTCTGAGTTTCTGCAATGAAATTTCAGCAAAATGGAGTAGCCTGCTGCATCATTTTTTCACTTTGATTTTCAGAGTGTCTTTGAGTTCAGTGCTCTGTGTGTTGATAATTTTCATTATGTTCCTAACACATTGCCTAGTCCATATCAGTATAAATACCCAGCATGAGATTTTTGTGTTTTCAAAGTATTCCTTTAATTTTTTTAAACAGTGTGTATATATATCATCTCTGCACAGGATCATTTTCCCATGTTTTGTCTTTTTTACAAACACTGCAGCCACAAAGAATAATGGCCCGTACACACTATAAGAAAATCGTATGAAAATTTTCATATGAGGACCGATTGTCCAATAATCGGATCGTTAGTACACAGCTTTTGAGAGCCGATCATGACAATACATGCAACAATATCCGAAGGGACAAGCGCAAACATTTTTCTCGTACGATACCAGATCGTAGGATTTTTGTTTATTCAGTACAGTAGTCATCCGAAAAAACAATACAAATACAATACATGACATCACTTTCAAAATTCTTTTCTTTCATAGGAGAATTTTCGTATCTTTAGTAACCTTTTCACTTTCGATGTGAGACTAGCAGGCAAAAAAAAACGTTGATCGGTTGTCCGATATTCTCATCGTGTGTACGGGGCTTAACTCATGAATTCTTCAAGAAATCCAGTGCATTCCTAACTTCATGTTTAAACTGGCAGCACTGCCTCTGCTGCATTGAAGCCCAAAGCAGTGTCATCAGCTCTCCTCTGCTGTGCTTTAGAACGTGTTTAGGAATTCAGAAATACACTGCAGGTGCAGTAATTCAAAGTTTTTATATCTTTCAAAACATGGTATATTTCTCATCATTAGTGCTGGCACTCTGCCTTCAGTACATACTCAGCCACTGTCTTGGAACAAGTATGGATTATTTGAAGTCAACTGCCTGTAAGCATATTTTATTTTGCATATTTCTGGGTCAGAAGTCCTTTAATTCCATTAACCCCAGCTTTCCCTATTTTTCATTTAGTTGGCCAACATCTTAAAATAAAAGCAGCTTCATTCAGTCCAGAATAATTTAACTGATCTTGAAATAAGTGGTTGTCTACCCAACGCTTGGGAAAGAAGACCAGTAAGCTCATACAACCAGATTAAAGACACCTAAAAAAAGTATATGTAAAAAAAACCAGTAATAATACAAAACAAGGTCAAGGAGGGGCATCAGTGAGGGTCCACAAAGGTGGGGTTGGTGTGTCTCAGCTTGGAGTTGGGCTTGAAATCCGAAGCACAAAATGTTGCGTTTCATAAAAAGAGTGATAGATGGATAAAGGGATAGACTTGTTTGACCTAAAACATGTGAATAGACAAAATGGAAGAATATAAGTATATAAGTAAAGTTAAGAGCATTAGTTCCAGCCAGGAGGGTACCTAGGCAGGTGCAGGGGGTGCGCGCTGCACCGGGTGACACCTTTTGCATGGGGTGACACCGGACCCGCTCCACGGAAAGGTGCGTTTTAATGCAAGCTGACAATCCCCACAGGATGGATCGGATCTGCGGATTGAGCATAATGGATTGGAGTCTGATCCATTATCCTCCCCAATCCGCAGATCCGACGGTCGGCTTGCTTTAAAACGTACCTTTTCGTGGAGAACATAGAGAGATCAGTTAACCCCGTATAGGTTGCAAGCCGACGATCCCCGCAGGATGGATCGGATCTGCGGATTGGGGAGGATAATGGATTGGACTCTGATCCATTATGCTCAATCTGCAGATCCGATCCATCCTGCTGGGATCATCGGAAAGGGCATCACCAAGTGTTCCGGCAGCGGGTGACACCAACAATAGGGACGCCCCTGGTTACAGCCAACAAATCTTACTAATCATAGAGTTAGCGACCTTTGCTAGAGACTCATAAATCCCCATTCTGAATTGTTGTTTGGCTCTTAAAACTAGAATTGTGTTGCAAAAAAACAGACAGTATACTTTGCATGTTTCCATATGGGCACTAGGGTAGCTAGGTAAGAATACTGACAACAGCACTACCTGCATGAAGTTTGCATGTTCTCTCTGTACCTGTGTGGCTGTCCTTCCACACTCCAAAGACATGCTGGTAGGTTAATCGGCTCCTCCGTAACTTGGCCCTAGTATGTGCATAGATGAAAGTGTGTTAGGGACCTACCTAAGTTATTCCTTAGATGTACGATATATACTTTACACATATAAAGTGCTGCGTAAATTGTCGGTGCTGTATAAATGCCAGTAATAAATAAATATGAGTGATCATCGGAATAAAGACAATGCACATACTTTATTAGAGCAAATGTGCCATTTATACATCTTGTGGCCTAATTGAGCCTTGGAATTTTTTGCACTCCAATATTAGATATACAGTATTTGGGCCATTATTTTATATATTATAGTGGAAATGTAATTAGGAACAGTATAATCTCAGGATACTTGACAAATTATCCAGAAACAAAAAAATTATGGTTGAAAAACAGCCCACATGCCACTACTTCAAGTAACTGTGGTTGGAAGAGGTCTAGTCTACCTGTCACACTACGAGTGGTTAATATAGGAACAAAGATATGTATTGTATTATGTTACATTGCATATAAATGAAAATGTACACATTACCTGTCCACATTATGTCAGGAAAGACAATTGACCCTGTGGTAATAACCTCTGAGGTATGTCTTGTACAAATGAGGCTTTTTAAAAGATTAAGTGGTCTGCAAAGCCAAACATGTGATGTTACTTAATAAAATATATCTATCAGCAATCAGAAATTTGAGTTAGTGCTTGAGGGAAAGAGGGAATTCCACACATTGAGAAATATAACATGATACAGCCAAACTGCCTGAAACAAGTGTTCCAGCTGAACATTTTAAGTCTTTTGATTTTTATGCTTAAAGCAAACATAAAGGCAAATGATTTATTTTAGTTTTGGATTGAGTGGGGAAGGGTTAGACACCCTGCCAAATTGTACTGTCTGTGTGCCTGCTGGAAAGATTCACTCTTTTAGCTATTCTTGGTGACCATTGTCACTGGGACAGATAGTGAGGGAAAAATACAAAATTTTAGAGTTGTCACCAGGGCAAGAGGCAGAGTTAACTCATCCAATCAAAACACCAGCTTCTATGTCAACTCTCTACGAGGAAAACTCTTCCCATTTTTTCTTGGACTTCAAGACAGGAAGTGAAGGGATAATAAGGAACTTACAACTCAGCATAATGCAGTGTGGAACAGGGATACAGCCAATCAGTGATCATATGAAGCCCCTGAAACCCTTGTAAAGACTCTACCGATTGAACTCTTAAAGGGCCATCTCCCACTGGCTGTAGAGGGTAACCAGTGGGAGATGCCACAAGTCTCACAGGCACACATAAAGCTAAAAACAAAAGGTCATGTTTTTAAAAAATATCCCGATACATATACTTTTCTCAGCCGCATGTCATATTGCAACTGTAAATATAAACTATATCAAGGAGTAGTGCTATAAAGCAGCATCCACACATAGAATAAAAACTGATACTGAGCATACAGGATCTTAAAGAGGTTCTGTGTTACATTTACATTCAAAGAACACAAATAGAGAACTAAATCTAGTGTGTATAACAAAAGAATTAGTACTATGCATTGTATATATGCAAATGTTTTCAAACATTTCAGAAATAGTAGCCAAACAAATAGACTCCAAACATCTTCAAAATATGCCCTATCTTAACCAATGACACCATAAAGCTTCTAATTCACTCCCTGGTTATCTCTTGCCTTGACTACTGCAATTCCCTCCTCATTGGCTTAGCTTTACATAGACTGTCCCCCCTTCAGTACATCATGAATGCTGCTGCCAGACTCATTCACCATTCTGCTACCCCTCTCTAACAATCCCTCCACTGGCAATGCAAATCACAATACTAACAACAATGTAAAAAGCCATCCACAACTCTGGCTCAAAATTTGCTGGTGTGAACTGAAGCCATAGGATATAAGGAAATTTCCTTGTTGCTGCATTGGGAGTGCATTGGATATTGCTGCCTAATGTAGCCCAACACTACTGATGTGAAGGAGCCCTCAAAGGAGATTTGGGCATCATGCAGAGTGACAGGCTGAAAGAGGCATAATACTTACCTAACTGATTTTCAGTGATTTTTCCTTGGACACGATCCCAACCAGGTGCTTTCCATATAGCACATGACTGCTGTGAACTTATTTGTTCCTATGGATAGGAGCCACAAGCGGCTGTCATAAATATGGCAATCCTTATGAATGAATGGGACTCTGGCATGCATACACTGCTTCTGGGATAGACCACTAAAGAGGAAAGTTATGTAAGAAGGTCACAAAGCATGCACACTGATATGAAAAAGTCAGCTTTATTTTCCTATTTATTAAAAACATACAATGACAACATCACACTGGATGTCCCCATCCACACCATATCACATATACAAAGTGTAATTTGTCAATTTCTGGCTGTTTTTGTAACATGCATTTACAAGTTTGCATTACCTACCTTTCTACCACTTGCTCCTTTTGCACCTCTGGGCTTAAAGTGTTACTAAACCCACAACAGTTAAAATCAGTCTGTATTTGCAGTAAAGCATGCTTGTTATATTCACTGTGGAACCTAAGGGGTTAATCCTCTACATTGTGTAAAAAGGCTGTTTGATCCTGTCTTCTCTGATCCACCCCTTCTTTTACTGTCCCAAATCCATCTGCTGATAGTACAGAGCCATAGAAGACACTCTGCACATGCTCAGTTTAGTGTGTATTGCTAGAGAGGTTTTTTTTTTTTTTGGGGGGGGGGGTGCATCTTATTGGCACAGGGCCAATCAGTACTGTCCAGACAGAGGATAAGGGATCACGCAGTCTCATAGGGCAGTGAGTGGAGAATGAAAACTCCTCCTACAAGCTTTGACCAGTAATTGGCTGGACACTGATAGAAGTCACAAGACTGCTATACACTGCTGACAAGAAGAGGTATTTATCAGTTTATATTTACTAAAATAATTGCATTTCCATGTTCTGTGTACTGTGGGAGACCAGATAGAGTGAATGCAGGGAGGGTCCAGGGCTTAGTAACACTTTAAAGCTTTCAGAAAAATCTTGTTCTTAAGTAGTTGAATTATACTAATAAAATCGATATGCAGCGCTAAACAACACAATAAATGAGTAGTATTCTTAATTCATAAATACTGAACATTCAGATATGTACAAAATGCATAAGCACTAATAATAGTGCAAAATTAGTGCAGTGATAACCATGTTTGTACCGTTGCTAATATAAATGTTTGAATAGGATAACGAAGTGGCGGTGGTAGTGAGTCTAATCACATGAAGATAAATTTCATCAAAAATAGTGCTCGGTGTTCCGTGACTTCAATTTCTGTTGTGAAAATCCGGTACAATAATGCACTTACCAGAAGTATAATGAAAGCATTATATGTAAAACATAAATGTAGTATCATCAGGGTCTGGTCTATGGTCACGTTATCCTCTGGCTCTATGATAGACTCTCAGAGATGGAATGACTCACACTCGGGGGTCACCTCAGGCTCAAAGATTTGTCCAAACCAGCTCAGAAACCCTGGTAGCACCTTCCCAAATGGCTCCACCTTATGAGACTCGCAAGAAACGAGCCAAGGGGCAAAATGGTACTGATAGTGTAGTATGTTTATTGTAATAGAAAATAGAACCGAAACTGAAACAATATAATGAACTCACATGTAGTAATAAAAATGGCCACCAGGCCTTCCTCATAGGCTGTGTGTGGCTAGGGTGTCAATCTGGTGGATTCCCCTGACATGTTTCGTGCATCAAGTACGTTATCAAGGGGCAGAAGCCAACCAGAGGACGCCAGGTTAATAAAGACTATCACGCAAGCGCTGGGGGGACGGGCGCATGCGCGAGAACAACACTCGTCGCATTATGCAGAACCTTATGCACATGCGCGTCACTTGCCGCATCATGCGAGACAGTGTGCGCTTGCGTTGCCACGTCACCGTCGACTAATGCGCATGCGCTGGTAAACAGTATAGTAACAGTATGTCACTTGATTGCAGAGGACCGGTAAATTATATTCCGATTCCCCACATTTGCATTTACCAGAAGAATATGGACAAAGTGCCCCGGATATTATTAGTAATTTGGTGATGAACAATTACTACTGACAATATGTAGTTCAGAAAGAGGCATGTATTATTGAAGTCTTGTACATGTCTCCACTACAGGGTAAGCGGACTCCATTTTGTTGTAGTCCTACCATAAAGAATATAGAAGCTTGGATCAGAAGAAACACAAATCAAGCTAACAACTATTGTAAGTTTAGAGCATGGGTGCACTTTTAACATGCACACCTTAAGGAATAACTCTTACATCTCTTAACTGGTTTGCAAATGTAGAAAATGAAAATATAGTAGTAAACGTAAATCAGAGCACAATGAGGATTAAATACATTGTGTTTCTTCTGATTCAAGCTTCTATATTCTTTATGGTAGGACTACAACAAAATGGAGTCCGCTTACCCTGTAGTGGAGATATGTACAAGACTTCAATATTACATCCACGACCTCTTTGTTTCCCATTCCCTCAACCTCCTAGCGATCACGGAAACCTGGATCCAGGCCACTGACTCTACCTCCCCTGCTGCACTCTCCTACGGAGGTCTCACCTGGACCCACTCACCCAGACCCAACGGTCGTAAAGGTGGTGGGGTTGGTCTGCTCCTGTCACCGCAGAGCACCTTCCGAGTCCTCCCAAACCCCCCTCTCTATCCTTCTCCTCCTTCGAGGCCCACTACGTCCGGCTATTCTCCCCAACCCCCCTGAAGATTGCTGTGATATACCGGCCTCCTGGATCCATATCCCGCTTCCTGGATGACTTTTCCTCCTGGCTACCCTTCTTCCTCTCCTCTGAGCTACCCACCATCATCCTTGGGGATTTCAACATCCCTGTCAACCTCGACAACCCGGCCACATCCCAACTCCTCCACTTAACCTCCTCCTTTGCACTTGCACAGTGCATACAATCCACCATCCACTCCGACGGTAATATCTTTGATCTCGTCTTCTCCAACCGCTGCACTCCCCACAACCTCACTACCACCCCCTTCCCTCTCTCTGACCACAACCTGATTACCTTTTCTATCTCTTCATCCTCCAACGCCTACCCCTCCAAATGTCACACTACTACCAGCCGTAACCTCCGCAACCTTAACCCTGCCCCCCTCCACTCTGCAGCTGATCAACTCCACAACAGCATCCTCCCCCTGTCCTGCCCCAACTTGGCTATGACTGCCTATAACAACATGCTGTCAACAGCCCTTGACTCACTAGTGCCTTTAACCACACGCAACATCAGACCCCGACCGCTCCAACCCTGGCAGACTGATCACACCAAAACCCTCAAATGACTCAGCCATGCCCTGGAGTGACTATGGCGCAAAACCAAATCCCAACAAGCCTTCACCCGCTACAGATCTGCCTTCCACACCTACACCTCCTCCCTCCATGCAGCCAAACAAGCCTACTTCCTGACCCTCATCAAGGCCCTCTCCTCCAATCCTCGCCGACTCTTCTCCACCTTCAACTCTCTACTCTCTCCACCCAGCACCTCACTCACCGCCCTTGAGATTGCCAATCACTTCAAAAACAAGATTGACACAATTCGCAAGGACATTGCCGCAACTCACACTCCCTCTCAACCCGTCCCCTCTCACACAGCTATCCCCCCTCTCCATCGACATAACCCACAGGGACTTCGTCACTGCTCTAACTCCCTCCAACCCCGTTCCCCCTCACTCAGCTACCCCCTCATCATCCCTCTCCCACGGCCCCACCACTGCTCTGACCTCCACTTCCAACCCACCCTACATTCCTCATACTGAAGCCCCCTCAACACTCTGCACCTTTGACCTTACTACCATCGAGGAAGTCTCCAAGGTCCTCTCTGATGCCCGCCTCACCACCTGCCCCCTCGACCCTATCCCCTCACAACTCCTACAACCTCCTTCCCCCTCCATCCTATGCTCCCTCACCCACATCTTTAATCTCTCCCTCTCCTCCGGCACTTTCCCCTCCCCTCTGAAGCATGCACACATCACCCTCATACTTAAAAAGCCCTCCCTGGACCCCAATGACCCACTTCGTTATCCTATTCAAACATTTATATTAGCAGCGGTACAAACGTGGTTATCACTGCACTAATTTTGCACTATTATTAGTGCTTATGCATTTTGTACATATCTGAATGTTCAGTATTTGTGAATTAAGAATACTACTCATTTATTGTGTTGTTTAGCGCTGCATATTGATTTTATTTGTAACTCTGAGGTGTTGAGGATTGCCTTTATATGCTAGCTGCTTTTCATTAGAGTGTAGTGTTGCGCTCGCATCTGTATCTGATAAGTTGAATTGTACTGGCTGTTGTTGTGAGATGTTTTTTTCTCCATATCATGATACACACATTTGTGTGATCTTGTAAACACATGTTGCAAAAACAGCCAGAAATTGACAAAGTGCACTTTGTGTATGTGGTATGACATGGATTGGGACATCCAGTGTGATGACAATATTCTCATTATATGTTTTTAATAAACAGAAAAAGGTGGAGGTTTATAGGTATATTAGTTTGATACTTTTTTGTAATAAAGCTGACTTTTTCTTGTTCAAATATTTTATTGTAAGGCAACAAGCCAGCATTACAGCATAACAACATTAGAGGTTACAGATTAATAGGTCAAAGTTTAGGGATCAACAGGTGAAAACTGTACAGTAGAAAAGATACATCGTACATCTTACATCTGGGAGGTGTACAAGAATGTCCAGTGTGCAACCTTAATCAATGCGGTGACAAGCATTATCTTTACACAAGAGGATATACCAATAAATGCATTCTAATAAATGAACATTGATTAATATAAAGTTGGCGCCAACAGGTGCAAATGTGAAATGTGGGTTGTGTAATTCAGTGAAGCGATTCATTAATTAAGGGGGTTGTAGTACTAGCGCAATTGCCTGCGTGATGGCGATAGGGATTAAGCGGTGATCACCTCGATTGACATGATCAAGAATATGCCGTTAATGACCAGTCTAGAAATAAACGTGGTGCCAAAGGAAGGAGAAGATTATTGGAGAGGAAAGAGAGTATAAGAGAGAGGGAGAGCGGGAGAGGACGAGGGGTTGGAAGGGAGGAAGGGGCATGGTGTGAGAGTATATATGAAAAGCATGAATGGGTGGGGAGTATTGGGGGAGGAAAGATGGTATGAGTAGCCAATAGGAAGCCGTAGAGAGCAGTTGAATAGCCTCGAGGGAAGGCGCAGCCCTATTGTGTATAAACCAGGATCGGTGCAGATCCTAACATGCGAGGAGTAAGGAATCATCGAAGTAAGGTGGCAAGAAGTGTTCTACCCAGGGTTTCCAAAGCCATTCATATGTGCTCATTTTGTCTTGAAGAACTGCTTCAACCTTAGCGTGAAACATGGCCCTTGTAATCCTGTGCTTGACTTCTAAGATGTGGAGGTGAGGGGTTTTCCAGGCTTTAGCGATGGTTTGTTTTGCTGCAATCGTGACCCGCAGAAACAGTTTGAAGTGTAAGCGGGACATGTCCAAGGGTCTTCTGTTAAGAAGGGCTGTGGCTGGGCCTGGGCGTAAGGAGTAGGGGAGCATGGAGGAGAGAATACAGAAAATCTCTGTCCAGAAGGTGGTGGCCAGAGGGCAGTCCCACCAGATTTGATAATGAGTGCCAATGCCGGAGCAGCCTCTAAAACAGGTGGAAGGGTAGGTAGGGAGAAATTTAGCTATCTGAGCGGGAACCATATACCAGCGCATGATCACTTTATAATTTGTTTCTAAGGCCACTATGTTTTGTGAAGCTGATTTAGTATTTAACCAAATATCTTCCCAGTCGGATGGATCAAGAGCTAGACCAAGATCTCTCTCCCATTTGTTGACGTATTGTATAGATGAAGGCGCCAAAAGGTGGGAATAGAGTGTGGATTTTAGGCCTCGTGCGTGTGGGTCGTTCTTGCAAGTCCGTTCAAATTTGGTCATAGCTGGTGAAGTGGGGGTTACTCCGCAGGTTGGGAGTGAGAAAGTGTTTAATTTGTAGGTATTGGAATATTTCAGACCCTGTTTTAGTTTCAGATATGTTTTACTCAAATAGGGGAATATCTTGAAAGCGTCTGGGGTCGTCAATCTGTGTACCCTAGTAATGCTGTTGTGGATCTAGTTGTGGAACGCAGAGGGGGATGTCCAGGCTGGTGTAAATGCAGGGTTGTGGAGAAAGGACATCATAGGGTTATGAGGAGAGCACAAGCCAAAACGGGTCTTGAGAGTATTCCAAAGAGACAGACTATGCTTGGTGATTGGGTTTCGGATTGTGCAACAGTCTTGTGGGTGAAGCTACAATAAGTTTGCAACTGATAGTGGATCACAGTCTACGGCCTCTATAGCAACCCACAGGGGGGTTTCATGAACCGCGTGGTATTAAGGGAGTTAAGCGAGGTGTGCTTCTTGATAGTATTAATGAAATTGGGAAGGCCTAGACCTCCTGATGTCTTGGAGGTGAAAAGCGTTGTCTTAGAGATTTGCGGTCTAATTTTGCCCCATATATAGGACTGGGTTCGGCGTTGGAGAATCTCGAGGTAGTAGAATGGGACAGGTATAGGAAGGACTCGAAAAAGAGTATCTTGGGCAGGACGGACATTTTAACAACATGTGCTCAATCTATGCTAGGGGCAAAGAAGACCAGGAATCATGGAGGTTGGTTAAATGTATCAACATAGGCAGGTAATTAGTGGAAAAAAGCATGGACAGGTCGAAGGTAACCTTGATGCCTAGAAAGGGGATATGGTGTGGGGACCAAGACAACGGAAAGGTGTCTTGGAGCTGTGTGAGGACGGAGGGAGGTATAGAGATATTAAGTACCTTTGATTTTTGGAGGTTGATTTGCAGATCAGAGATAGGAGAAAAACGTTCAAGCGTGGACAAAAGACTTGGGGCAGAGATAAGTGGAGTTGTCATAAATAGGAGAATATCATCTGCAAAAAGGGTCAGTTTGTGGTGGTGGGCTCCCAGCTCTAGTCCCCAGATGTTAGGGTTATTGTATATTGATTGTGCGAGAGGTTTGATGAGTAGGGCAAAGAGGAGAGGGGACTAAACTGGCAAGATATCTGGTATATTATTATGAGTTAGGTATGCTTTAATCGCAACTTCTATCTGGGCCCGGTGTTCTGGGTGAGCCAACAGGGTATCGTTGAGGCACCAGGTAGAATCTTTAGAACTGGGGATTGAAGAGTCTAGTGTTTTAATGACAGCGTTATGGTCCATCCGGGTATAGGGTTCAATCACGGAGGACAGTATGGTGGGTGAAGAGCCAATAGTTAGATATATGTGTTCGATACGTGAGAAGGTGTTTGGATGAGAAAATGTGTGTATTGCCTTCTAGCTGGGTTGACCTCATGCCAGGAGTCGAGGAGAGAGTGTTGGTGGAGAAGGGATTAGAAGCTGCGCTTAGTAGGACTGGATACATTGGGATTTATCCAAAAATGGGTATATCACTTGATTGGAGTGGCCACAAATGAGCAGAGTGCCCCACTTGTGAGATTCAAATACAGTCAAGAGATGGGAGAGAAAGAGGGTCGTGTTACAGTTTGGAGCATAGTAAGATACTATGGTAACTTCCGTATTAAGAAGGTGGCCAGATATTATGATGTAGCACCCTTCAGGATCTTTTATTTCCGCTCAGAGGGTAAATGGAGTAGAGCGATGAAACATTATTAGCACTCCTCTACGTTTTTTTATCTGCTGAGGCTGTATATACTTGTGGGTAAGAGGCACTGAAGTATTACAGATAGCAAGATTTAGTGAAATGTGTCTCCTGCAAGCAGACTACATGAGCTTTGGCAGAGGAAAAAGATTTGAAAGCTTTGGTTCGTTTGTGTGGTGAGTTTAGACCTTGGACATTAAGGGTAAAGATATTCACGAGGCCATATTTATGGCAGGATCTATGCAATTGAGCTAGGATAGGTCAGGTGGCAACCAACTCTTGGGTCTAGGAAGACAGATAGAAAGGAAAGGAGAGAAAGAGGTCAAGAGAGAAGAAGAGAGAAGATGGGGGAAAAAAAAGAGAGTCCCGTGGTGTTCTAACAAATGAGAATTTTTAAGAGAAAAGGCTACAAATCTGCCTAACCAGAAGGGGCTGAAAACCCCAAACTGGGAGGCTAAACTTTGTCCTGGGGGATCCTGTCTGGGGCTACCCAAGTGCAAGGTTGGGGGCAACAGTGATGGCCACCCCGTGTCACAACGGCTGTAAGGTGTCATGATAAGTTATCAAATAAGCAATAGTTACAGCTGGGGCTTAAAACAATCCCTGGGAACAGGGCTGTAGGTGTGTGCTAGGTGATATGTTGTATTGAGGAGGTTCTCGATAGGTGTGAATTTTGAGATATAATTTTATGAAGGGAAGAGCACCCTAAGGGTGGGGAACATGTAGGATATTGGTGGGCTTGGACGCTCTGTACTTCGGGGAAGGGGTTGGAGGAGGTTCTCAAATTTTGGGTTTAGTGTGATGTAATAATTAGAGATGTAGTAGGGTCAAGCCTGGATCTGTAGGCTAACAAAAACCTGGTATGTGGTAGCTGTAACTTCCTTCAGGGAGTCGGAGTGTTAATAGCGTGTACAAAAAAAAAGGATAGTCATATGTAAGCGAAGGATACAGCAAAATAGCGGATGTAGCAGTGGATCTGCTAATATTCTTGTGGGTTCAGTAGTGCCGAGTCAATAACTGTGCCCGACGTGGGCAAAGTGGTAAAACTAGAAAAGATCCAGCAGTGGGTCATAGAAGAGGTAGGCCAAAAGTTCTGCCTAGCGTAGTCAGTCCATGGAGTTGGAGGGTTCTTGAGCTGGTGAGGTGAAACAACCTCGCTGGTTGGGACCACGCAGGTTAGACCCGTTGGCAGAGGCGGAGGGTTTTAGTGGAGAGCAAGAAGCTGAACTACGTCTGGGTCGATTCTCGACGAGTGGAGATGAGGGAGTCACTAGATGGAGTTCTTGTAGGAGAGCACGGAGTTCCTCCGAGGACTTGCAGGTATACTTGGTTCCCTGAAATGTAAAGCGTAGACTAAAAGGGAAGCCCCAGGTATAGGCAATGCGGTGGCATTGCAGGGTCAATAATTGAGGTTTACGCTTAGAGATAGTCAGTTGTGAGAGGTCTGTAAATAATTGTTAGTCGTGTCCATGGAAGGAGAGAGGTTTTCGCCGTCGTGTTGCTGATAAGAGTTGCTCTTTGGTGCGATAAAAATGCAGCCCAGTTATGATATCTCTCGGAGGGCCCTCTGGTTTGCGTGGGGCCAAGGCCCAGTGAACCCGATCCATTTCAAGCCTCTGCACAGGAATAGAAGGAGCCAATTCCTGGAATAAGGCCATGATTGTAGATTGGAGATCAGTGACGGTTTCAGGAATGCCTAGTATCATAATAATAGAGCGTCTGGCCCTGTTTTTGTGATCTTCTAGCTTAGATTGCAGACTAAAATTTTCTTCTTAAGGATCTCTAGTTCCTCCGCATGGTTGTTCAATGTGACTTCTAGGTCATCGTTTTTTTAGTTCTAGGTCTGAAGTATGCTGGCCTAGTTCACAGATCTCCCTAGAGAGGTGATCTGTGATTTGATCTGAAGTCTGTTGGAGCATATTCTCAAATTGTTTCAACAGGCCTGAGTGGGGAGAAGCGGTTTGTGCTATAGGAGAGGAAGCTGTGGGATCTCTGTCCTGGTCAGCGTCAGTCCCTGCCCCACTTTTGTGGGAAGTCTGTTTGGAGGAGCGGGGGGAGCCCGTTTGAGGAGATGGCGCCGCCGCCATTTTGGAGGAGGCTTCTCAATCACCTCGCGGATGCTCTTTGGATTATTTTTGGGTCCGGAAACCCCAGCAACCATCTTATGTGTTCCCGGGTGCTTACCAGGCATGTGGGAGGATTGTGCAATCCCCTCGTCTGTCCAGCTACTGCTCCGATCGGCCGTGTGAGTGGTGGCGGAGCGAAACTCTAGACTGGCATGTCCGGCTCAGGCGGCTCCGCGCATGCACCCCCAAAGATGACTTTTTCATATCAGTGAGTATACTCTGTGACCCTCAAATATAATTTTCCTTTTAAGTGGTATATCCCACAAGTAGTGTACAGAGGTTTTGTAGTTAAAGGATCACCCCATACACACATATGTCTCATTATTTCTTACTCTGACGCTCTAGCATGCATAGCCAGTATTATAAGGAGCCAACCTGGCTTGAGAATAAATCGCTGGAAGATAGGTATTATTTCTAATGGCCTGCACTCAGTGGAGTGTGAAAATATATTGACTGACAATTTCAATAAAGGTGAAATTGTCGTTTAATGTAAATGTTAAAGCGGTATTAATCCAAAAAGCAAGCATTTATTATATTGCAGCTCACCATTCTTAGATGTGATAGCTATATCTGTTTTTCTTTTTTGGCTTTCTTTCCTGTATTTTCACCTGGTGATCTGGCCAATAAGTCTGTTGTTTTTCAACAGAACAAGCTCTCTTGCAGATGTAATAGTTAGAGTCATGAGACAAACCATTTAACACTGACAGGGGTGCTTACAATGATCAGCTTTTATTTATTTATGTAAAAATTTTATTCCAAAAGGAAAAAAACTGTTGCTCTAACTGCTTAAAAAGTGTTAGCTGGATTTTAGCTTCAATGTATTAGTGTATCTACATTTTTTAGTCCATTTAACCATCACTTCCCCAGATTATGGTGCCCCTGTGCGCCTTCATCCAGAGTGGGGAACTCTAATGTGTGTTACTGGGCAGATCACCAGGTGAAAACAGAGGGAAAAAGTCTAAAAAAAGAAAAAGAATGCAGCCACCATATTTTATGATTGGTAACCTACCATGTGTTAAATGATTGTTGTTATTATTATTATTATTATTATTAATAATAATAATATTATTACACAGGACTTATATAGCGCCAACAGTTTGCGCAGTGCTTTACAATATAAAGAGAGACAGTACAGCTACAATACAAAAACAAAGGACAAAAACAAGAGGATTAAGAGGGCCCTACTCATAAGAGCTTATAATCTAATAGGGTGGGGCAAGTGGTACAAAAGGTTATAACTGACCGATGTGAATGTACAATATATATGTAAAGCTCTGTGTAAATGGATGGCGCTATATAAGTACCTGAAATAAATAAAAATAAACTAAAATAACTGTGGGGGAATTGAAATGATGGAAGTGATAAATGTCTATTTGGAGATGTGACGATCACGGCGTCAGACCCCAGCTCTTCTAACCAAACTCGTGACCGAAGGACTAGCCAATCTAAGACCGCGCTGACACGTGCGTAACAATGCCATGCCCAGCTGCACCCTGCACAAACATTTTCCAGCTAATGGACCACAATCTGTGTGTCTGAAGCCTGAGAGCGATTGTTACTGGGTCAGGTTAATTACGCAATTAACCCTTCACACTGCCACGACCTCCTTTTTGTACAGAGAAAGACAGACAGGATATACAGAGGTTTAAACACACACGGTAGTGCTCTTCAGAGGCAGGGGTTCTTAGTTTGCATTAAAGAGCTTTAGAAACAGTTCAACACTTTCAAAAAGTAAGATTTATTACTAAAAGGTTAAAAGGGTGCAATAAAAATATTTACATAAAAGAGATGTAGCCAATATATATATATATATATATATTGTGACAGTAGGCAGGTGAAATCACCTGGTTGCGTCCTGGATGGACGATATATTTGTCCAAGGTTCAGGCTTTATGGGGATTTGTACCACTAGGGGGAAGTGCTGAGTCCTTCAGCACTGAGGTAATGAGCCCAGCTGAAGGTAGTGGGCTCATTAAACACATCTATAAAACCTCCCAGAGTGCTTAGGGAGTTGCTCCACCCTGGAACCAGATCTGTGCCTGAACTGTCTGGGGAGCTGACCTGTTATTTGTGTGCAGAGAGACCAAAGCCTGTGTGGCTAACCTCCCAGTACTAGCAACTAGGTATAGCAGCAGGCTGTACCTAGTGGGTAGCTAGGGAAAAGCTGTTGCAGTAAGTAGCCAAGTTTGCCAGGATTTATTTTGATGTTTCTTTTTGTTTATCATTTTTTCTGTAAATATTGTAAATAAATTGCACCTGTTTGTGTTCACCTCCACTATTGTTGTGCTGTGCCTATCTTTTTTTTGTGTTGTGCACCCATCCAGGGGGTCACACACACCCACTGCCGAGCTAACCCTGTTACATATGGTGGAGGACGGCGGGCAGTTGTGGTAACTAAAGGCCAGCATGGAGGAGATAATCAGACAGTTGGCTCTGGCAAATGCCAATCAACAACAGGCAAATGCCAATCAACAGCAGGCAAATGCAAGTTTCCAGCAGAGCATTGCAGCCCAGCAGAAGGCCTTGGAACAAGCAGAGGTCCGCCATAGGGAATTGCTGGTGCAACAGGACCAGAAACACCAGAAACAAATTGAGGCTGTTTTGAAGCAGCTCCAGCAGAGGCAGCAGACTGAGGCTGATTCTGGTAAAACACCATCATTTTCTGTGGGCCGTTTATTGCCAAAAATGATGGGAGAGGATGATCCGGAGGTGTTTCTAACCACCTTTGAAAGGACTGCTGAAAGGGAAAAGTGGCCTAAAGAACAGTGGGCTGGGATGATGGCCCCATTATTAACTGGAGAGTCGGAAAAAGCTTACTATGACCTGGAGCCGGACCAAGCCAAAAACTATGATGTGCTAAAAGTGGAAATTTTGGCCCGGTTGGGTGTTACCCTCGCTGTCCGTGCTCAGCGGGTACATAATTGGACTTTTCGGCTTGGGAAACCTCCCAGGTCACAGATGTATGATCTCATTCACCTGAGCAGGAAGTGGCTGCAGCCAGAGACTTTGACCGCCCCAAAAATTGTGGAACGTGTCGTCATGGATCGGTTCCTAAGGTCTCTGCCTAATACTATTCAAAAGTGGGTCAGCCATGGAGACCCAGAAACTGCAGACAAGCTGGTGGATCTAGTGGAGAGATACTTGGCTACTGAGAACCTGACCTCCTCTTCCAGAGACTCACGGACTTTCCACCCTAAGACCAGACCATCCCCAGCGGCGGGTAAGATGACTACAAGGGGTGAGGGTGGAGAGAGTGAGAGGGTGGGAGTATTACCCAATGTCTGGCAAGAGCGGCCAGGAAGGCCAAGGCCGCAAGAAGCGGTGAAAAAAATTATTTGTTACCGCTGCCGGCAAGAGGGACACATTGCAGCCAATTGCCCAGTGGTGGATGAGCCTATACAGTGTGACTTTCTGAGCAATAGACGTCAGTCGCTGTTTGCGACAGTGGTATGCACGGCCAGCCCGGGCACTGAGAAACATTTGTGCAAAATGACTGTTAATGGAAATAATATTGTGGGGTTGCTGGATTCAGGTAGCCTGGTAACCTTGATAAGAGAGGAGATGGTCACTACAAAGGTCTCTGGGCATAAAAAGGTGGCAGTGATTTGTGTGCATGGGGACACTAGGGAGTATCCCGTGGCTACTGTGTTTTTTGAGACCCCCAAAGGTAACCTGTCTCATCAGGTAGGATTGGTACCTCATTTACCACATGATGCCATTGTGGGGAGGGATTTTCCAAAATTCTGGGAACTCTGGGATTGTTCTGACCCCCCCACTGTCTCCCCTGCAGACCAGGAAGGTGAATCCCAGAAAGCGTCTGAGTGTGGTGAGGTCTCTCCCAAGTTCCCCTTGTCGGTACTAGCTGGGGAGACCCAAGGAACTGGGGAGGAGCCCGCCTCCTCAGATGAAAATCTGCCGGTTGTGGATTTCTCGGATTTAGAGGTGCATAGGGAAAATGTTGCCACCGAACAGCTGAAAGACCCCACGCTGATAAAAGCCCGGGAAAATGTAGTAAAAGTAGATGGCCAACTAGTGAGTCCTGAGAACACTGCTGCTTATCCATACTTCCTTGTGGAAAGGGACCTACTCTATCGAGTTGCTCAGGGGGCAGAAGAAACCATTGAGCAACTGGTGGTGCCCAGACCTTACAGGAAGTTGGTGTTGGAGTTGGCCCATGGACACATCCTTGGGGGTCATTTGGGGGCAGAGAAAACACGGGAAAGAGTACTGAAGCGGTTCTATTGGCCTGGGGTCATTAAGGAGGTGGAAAATTACTGTTCCTCTTGCCCTGTGTGTCAGAAGTCGGCCCCTATGCCCCATTTCCGTAGTCCACTGGTACCTCTTCCCATCATTGAGGTCCCCTTTGAAAGGATTGCCATGGATTTGGTAGGTCCGCTGGTGAAATCCGCTAGGGGGCATCAGTACCTGTTGGTCATACTCGACTATGCCACCCGCTATCCAGAAGCAATTCCACTCCGAAATACCTCTGCCAAGACAATAGCTAAGGAGCTATTCCTCGTTTTCAGCCGAGTGGGTATTTCAAAGGAACTGCTGACGGATCAGGGAACCCCCTTTATGTCCCGGGTGATGAAAGAGCTGTGCAAACTGTTCAAGGTAAAACAGTTGCGCACCTCTGTGTATCATCCCCAAACTGACGGGTTGGTGGAAAGGTTCAACAAAACCCTGAAACAAATGCTAAGGAAGGTGGTAGATAAGGATGGAAAGGGTTGGGATTATTTAGTACCCTATTTGATGTTTGCCATCCGGGAGGTACCCCAGTCCTCCACAGGGTTTTCACCATTTGAGTTGCTCTATGGGAGACACCCAAGGGGGCTGTTAGATATCGCCAAGGAAACTTGGGAAAGTGAGAGTTCTCCCCACCGGAGTGTGATTGAGCACGTCGCCCAAATGCAAGATAGAATTGCCCAGGTCATGCCTATCGTAAAGGAACATTTGTCCCAAGCACAGTTAGCGCAGCAGAGTGTGTAGAATCGGGGGGCCCAGACCAGGTCATTTGCTGAAGGAGATAGAGTGCTAGTGCTAATCCCTACGGTTGAAAGCAAATTCCTGGCCAAATGGCATGGCCCCTACGAGGTGATTGAGAAAGTGAGTGAAGTGAATTACAGGGTCAGACAACCAGGAAGGCGGAAACCGGAGCAGATCTACCACATTAATCTGCTAAAGGCCTGGAGGGACAGGGAATCCCTAGTTGCTGAGGGTTTGTCACCAGCGCCATCTAACTGCTTGGTTCCGGAGGTTGGAATAGCAGTCACGCTGTCTACAGTTCAAAAACAGGAGGCTAAAGAGTTTGTGCTCCGCAACACAGATGTTTTTTCTGAGCTGCCGGGACAAACCTCGGGGGTGGAGCATGACATTATCACCCCACCAGGTGAAAGAGTAAAACTGAAACCCTATAGAATCCCAGAGGCTCGACGGGAGGCAATACGTGGGGAAGTACAGAGAATGCTAGATTTGGGGGTGATAGAGGAGTCCCAAAGTGACTGGTCCAGCCCCATAGTGTTGGTGCCCAAACCAGATGGGAGCTGGCGATTTTGTAATGACTTTCGACAGTTGAATAAAGTTACAAAATTTGACACCTACCCCATGCCAAGGATAGATGAACTAATCGACCGACTGGGAGCAGCCCGGTACATGACAACGCTAGACTTGACAAAAGGTTATTGGCAAATTCCCCTGGCTAAGTCGGCAAAGGAGAAGACTGCATTTGTAACCCCAGAAGGGTCATTCCAGTATAAAAGAATGCCGTTCGAGTTACAGAATGCACCGGCCACCTTTCAGCGAAAAATGGATCAGATTCTTCGTCCCCATCAAAAGTATGCTGCAGCGTACTTGGACGATGTGATTATCCATAGCGCAGACTGGGCCTCACATTTGCCAAAAGTTCAGGCTGTGCTAGACTCAATACGGAAAGCTGGGTTTACGGCCAACCCAAAGAAGTGTACGATTGGACAGGAGGAGGCCAGGTACCTGGGGTACACTATTGGGAGAGGGGTAATAAAACCTCAGATAAACAAAGTGGAAGCAATACAGAATTGGCCACGCCCAAATAACAAAAAGCAGGTACGGGCTTTTCTAGGAATTGCTGGCTACTATCGGCGATTCATTCCCCATTTTGCTTCTATGGCAGTACCCCTAACCAACCTGACAAAAGGGAAGGAGCCTGTCATGGTTAAGTGGTCCCCTGATGCTGAAGCAGCCTTCCAGTCTTTAAAAAGGGCCTTATGTAGCCAGCCAGTCCTATACTCCCCAGACTTCTCAAAAGACTTTGTGGTCCAGACGGATGCATCCAATGTTGGCTTAGGAGCAGTGCTGTCCCAGGTTTGGCAGGGGGAGGAGCACCCAGTAATCTATCTCAGCCGAAAGCTAAAGTCTCACGAGGAAAATTACGCCACGATTGAGAAGGAGTGTTTAGCGGTGAAGTGGGCCCTAGATTCCCTTCGGTACTATCTGCTGGGCAGACATTTTGACCTGATCACAGATCACGCTCCCTTGAAATGGATGGCTCAAAATAAGGAGACCAATAGAAGGGTAAATAGGTGGTTTCTGGCCCTACAGGAATTTACCTTCACGGTGAAGCATCGCCCTGGTGTTCAGATGGGAAATGTGGATGCTTTATCCCGGGTACATGCCTGCCTGGCTACTGGTGTTACAACCCCAAGGTTGAAACAAGAGGGGGGGGTATGTGACAGTAGGCAGGTGAAATCACCTGGTTGCGTCCTGGATGGACGATATATTTGTCCAAGGTTCAGGCTTTATGGGGATTTGTACCACTAGGGGGAAGTGCTGAGTCCTTCAGCACTGAGGTAATGAGCCCAGCTGAAGGTAGTGGGCTCATTAAACACCTCTATAAAACCTCCCAGAGTGCTTAGGGAGTTGCTCCACCCTGGAACCAGATCTGTGCCTGAACTGTCTGGGGAGCTGACCTGTTATTTGTGTGCAGAGAGACCAAAGCCTGTGTGGCTAACCTCCCAGTACTAGCAACTAGGTATAGCAGCAGGCTGTACCTAGTGGGTAACTAGGGAAAAGCTGTTGCAGTAAGTAGCCAAGTTTGCCAGGATTTATTTTGATGTTTCTTTTTGTTTATCATTTTTTCTGTAAATATTGTAAATAAATTGCACCTGTTTGTGTTCACCTCCACTATTGTTGTGCTGTGCCTATCTTTTTTTTGTGTTGTGCACCCATCCAGGGGGTCACACACACCCGCTGCCGAGCTAACCCTGTTACAAATATATATATATATATATATATATACACACACACACATACACATACAGGTGAAATTCGAAAAATTTGAATATTATGCAAAAGTTCATTTATTTCAGTAATGCAACTTAAAGGGTGAAACTAATATATGAGATAGACTTATTACATGCAAAGCAAGATAGTTCAATCCGTGATTTGTCATAATTGTGATGATTATGGTTTACAGCTCATGAAAACCCCAAATCCACAATCTCAGAAAATGAGAATATTGTGAAAAGGTGCAATATTCTAGGCTCAAAGTGTCCCACTCTAATCAGCTAATTAAGCCATAACACCTGCAAAGGGTTCCTGAGTCTTTAAATGGTCTCTCAGTCTGGTTCAGTAGGAATCACAATCATGGGAAAGACTGCTGACCTGACATTTGTGCAGAAAACCATCACTGACACCCTCCATAAGGAGGGAAAGCCTCAAAAGGTAATTGCAAAAGAAGTTGGATGTTCCCAAAGTGCTGTATCAAAGCACATTAATAGAAAGTTATGTGGAAGGGAAAAGTGTGGAAGAAAAAGGTGCACAAGCAGCAGGGGTGACCACAGCCTGGAGAGGATTGTCAGGAAAAGGCCATTCAAAAGTGTTGGGGACTTTCACAAGGAGTGGACTGAGGCTGGAGTCAGTGCATCAAGAGCCACCACACACAGACGGATCCTGGATAGAGATGAGCGAATTTCTCAAAAATTCGATTCGGCTGATTCGGCGAATTCCAGTATGAAATTCGATTCGATGCGAATTAATTCGCTACGAAGTTAACTTATTAAAAGGGTTTCTAGGCTTCAGAGAGCCTTTAAATTAGTGCAGAACACTGTACCTTTAATTTAAATGCCCTTGGAGATGAAAACAAATAGATACAATGTTTCAACCGCTGTATGGAGTGAGTGTCCCAGAACTGTCAGAAATAGTCTATTTCTGACAGTTATGGGACATTCACTCCATACAGTGGTTTCAACCGCTGTATGGAGGGAATGTCATAGAACTGTCTGAAATAGACTATTTCTAACAGTTCTGGGACACTCACTCCATACAGCGGTTGAAACATTGTATCTATTTTTTTCCATAAATGACATTCTGCAAATACTGTCAGAAATACTGTCAGAACTGTCAGAAATAGTCTATTTCTGTATGGAGTGAATGTCCCAGAACTGTCAGAAATAGTCTATTTCTGACAGTTATGGGACATTCACTCCATACAGCGGTTTCAACCGCTGTATGGAGGGAATGTCATAGAACTGTCAGAAATAGACTATTTCTAACAGTTCTGGGACATTCCTTCCTTACAGCGGTTGAAACATTGTATCTATTTGTTTCCATAAATGGATCCATTTATGGAAACAAATAGATACAATGTTTCAACCGCTGTATGGAGGGAATGTCCCAGAACTGTCAGAAATAGTCTATTTCTGACAGTTCTGGGACATTCCCTCCATACAGCGGTTTCCGGCAAAAAGTGTATGTGCAGAGTTCCTCTATTCTGCAGATACACTTAGAGGAGCTCTGCACATACACTTTTTGCCGGCTTGGAATTATTCTTATTTTCATCCTACTTCTTCTTCTTCATCCTCATCCTCATCCTCTTCTTCTTCTGAGGATGAGGATGAGGATGAGGATGAAGAAGAAGAAGAAGAAGAAGTAGGATGAAAATAAGATTAATACCAAGCCGGCAAAAAGTGTATGTGCAGAGCTCCTCTAAGTGTATGTGCAGAGCTCCTCTAAGTGTATCTGCAGAATAGAGGAACTCTGCACATACACTTTTTGCCGGCTTGGAATTATTCTTATTTTCATCCTACTTCTTCTTCTTCTTCTTCTTCATCCTCATCCTCATCCTCTTCTTCTTCTTCTGAGGATGAAGAAGAAGAAGTAGGATGAAAATAATATTAATTCCAAGCAGGCAAAAAGTGTATGTGCAGAGCTCCTCTAAGTGTATCTGCAGAATAGAGGAACTCTGCACATACACTTTTTGCCGGCTTGGAATTATTCTTATTTTCATCCTACTTCTTCTGCTTCTTCTTCTTCATCCTCATCCTCTTCTTCTTCTTCTGAGGATGAGGATGAGGATGAAGAAGAAGAAGAAGTAGGATGAAAATAAGATTAATTCCAAGCCGGCAAAAAGTGTATGTGCAGAGCTCCTCTAAGTGTATCTGCAGAGCTCCTCTAAGTGTATCTGCAGAATAGAGGAACTCTGCACATACACTTTTTGCCGGCTTGGAATTATTCTTATTTTCATCTTACTTCTTCTGCTTCTTCTTCTTCATCCTCATCCTCTTCTTCTTCTTCTGAGGATGAGGATGAGGATGAAGAAGAAGAAGAAGTAGGATGAAAATAAGATTAATTCCAAGCCGGCAAAAAGTGTATGTGCAGAGCTCCTCTAAGTGTATCTGCAGAGCTCCTCTAAGTGTATCTGCAGAATAGAGGAACTCTGCACATACACTTTTTGCCGGCTTGGAATTATTCTTATTTTCATCCTACTTCTTCTTCTTCTTCCTCATCCTCTTCTTCTTCTTTTGAGGATGAGGATGAAGAAGAAGAAGAAGAAGAAGTAGGATGAAAATAAGATTAATTCCAAGCCGGCAAAAAGTGTATGTGCAGAGCTCCTCTAAGTGTATCTGCAGAGCTCCTCTAAGTGTATCTGCAGAATAGAGGAACTCTGCACATACACTTTTTGCCGGCTTGGAATTATTCTTATTTTCATCCTACTTCTTCTTCTTCTTCTTCTTCTTCTTCTTCATCCTCATCCTCAGAAGAAGAAGATGAGGATGAAGAAGAAGAAGAAGAAGAAGTAGGATGAAAATAAGAATAATTCCAAGCCGGCAAAAAGTGTATGTGCAGAGTTCCTCTATTTCTGACAGTTCTCTGACAGCTTCTTCACATGTACAGCGGTTGAAACATCTGTATCCTAAATGGAAACTAATAGATACAATGTTTCAACCGCTAAACATGTGTTCCTTCTGTCAGAGAACTGTCAGAAATAGCAGAGCTCACTGCAGGGACACTTTTGCCGGCTGATCGGGAAATATTCGATTCGCGCACCCGAAATAGGCAAAATTTCGGATTCGACGCGAATCGAATATTTCCTGAAATTCGACTCGAATTCCGGTTCGCCTGGTTCGATTCGCTCATCTCTAATCCTGGACATGGGCTTCAAATGTTCTATTCCTTTTGTCAAGCCGCTCCCGAACAACAATGTCAGAAGCGTCTTACCTGGGCTAAAGAAAAACAGACCTGGTCTGTTGCTCAGTGGCTCAAAGTCCTCTTTTCTAATGAGAGCAACTTTTGCATCTCATTTGGAAACCAAGGACTCAGAGTATGGAGGAAGAATGGAGAGGCACACACTGCAAGATGCTTGAAGTCCAGTGTGAAGTTTCCACAGTCTGTGTTGATTTGGGGAGCCATGTCATCTGCTGGTGTTGGTCCACTGTGCTTCATTAAGTCCAGGGTCAACGCAGCCGTCTACCAGGAGATTTTGGAGCACTTCATGCTTCCTTCCGCAGACTAGCTTTATGGGAATGCTGACTTCATTTTCCAGTAGGACTTGGCACCTGCCCACACTGCCAAAAGCACCAAAACCTGGTTCAATGACTGTGGGGTTACTGTGCTTTGATTGGCCAGCAAACTCGCCTGACCTGAACCCCATAGAGAATCTATGGGGCATTGCCAAGAGAAAGATGAGAGACATGAGACCGAACAATGCAGAAGAGCTGAAGGTCGCTATTGAAGCATCCTGGTCTTCCATAACAACTCAGCAGTGCCACAGGCTGATAGCTTCCATGCCACGCCGCATTGAGGCAGCAATTGCTGCAAAAGGGGCCCAAACCAAGTACTGAGTACATATGCATGCTTATACTTTTCAGAGGTCCTATATTGTTCTATGTACAATCCTTGTTTTATTGATTGCATGTAATATTCTAATTTTCTGAGATTGTGGATTTGGGGTTTTCATGAGCTGTAAGCCATAATCATCACAATTATGACAAATCACGGCTTGAACTATCTTGATTTGAATGTAATGAGTCTATCTCATATATTAGTTTCACCTTTTAAGTTGCATTACTGAAATAAATGAACGTTTGCGCGATATTCTAATTTTTCGAGTTTCACCTGTGTATATATACTGTATATACAGTTGAGTTCAAAATATAGCAGTCAGACATCACTAACCTGATCAATCACTGTTTTTGGTAGAAATAATATTTCTACATGGCAAATAATTTACTAGCAGGTGTAGTAGAGTAATAGAAATCCAACAGACCCAACAGTCATGACATGCATGCTGCTGATTTTGTGTAATTGAATCACTAAATGAAAGGGGCATGTTCAAAATAATAGCAGTGTGGAGTTCTATTAGCGAGGTCATTCATTCTTTGAAAACAGGTGGCAATTATTGCCCTTATTTAAGGAAGGAAGGCAGCAAATGTTGTACATGCTGGTTACATTGCATTTCTCTCTGAAATTCTGAGGAAAATGGGTTGTTCCAGACATTGTTCAGAAGAACAGCGTACCTTGATTAAAAAGTTGATTGGAGAGGGGAAAACATATAAAGAAGTGCAGAAAATGATAGGCTGCTCAGCTAAAATGATCGCAAATGCTTTAAAATGGCAACCAAAACCTGAAAGACATGGAAGAAAGCAAAAAACTACCATTCGAATGAATAGAAGAATAGCCAAAATGGCAAGGACTCAGCCAACAATAGCTCCAGGAAGATCAAAGAAGGTCTAAAGTTACCTGTGAGTACTGTTACAATTAGAAGACACCTATGTGAAGCCAAGCTATCTGCAAGAAGCCCCCGCAAAGTCCCACTGTTGAAAAAAAGACGTGCTGAAGAGGTTACAATTTGCCAAAGAGCACATTGACTGGCCTAAAGAGAAATGGTGCAACATTTTGTGGACTGATGAAAGTAAGATTGCTCTTTTTGGGTCTAGTGGCCAGAGACAGTTGGTCAGACGACCCCCAAACACTGAATTCAAGCCACAGTACACTGTGAAGACAGTGAAGCATGGTTGCGCAAGCATCATGATATGGGGATGTTTCCCATACTACGGTGTTGGGCCTATTTATCGCATACTGGGGATCATGGATCAGTTTGAATACATTAGAATTAGAGATGAGCGAAGTATTCAAAAATTCGATTCGACTGATTCGGCGAATTCGTAGAAAAATTTCGATTCGAGTCGAATATATTCGCTGTGAATTTAACTTAAAAAAGGGTGTTTCTAGGCTTCAGAGAGACTTAATATTAGTGCTGAACACTGTACCTTTAATTTAAATGCCCTTGGAGTCTGCTGGGGAAGAGAAATAATACTGTCAGGCAGTATGACATGCAGATGAGTGCCGTCGATCTTAGAATCACCGCACACTTCACTCATTTGGCCAGTCACGGGGCCAAAACCAGAGTGTGGAGCCACAGTGTGGCGGTGGAGGCAGCAGCAATGGGAGGCCATACAGCACCCTATGACACACTCTGGACCTGGCAGCAGCATGAGGAGGCGGTACAGGGGCCCATGGCAGATTACGGGCCTGGCAGCAGCATGAGGAGTCGGTACGGGGGCCCATGGCAGATTACAGGCCTGGCAGCAGCAATGGGAGGCCGTACAGGGACCCATGACACAATCTGGACCTGGCAGCAGCATGGGGAGGCGGTACAGGGGCCCATGACAGATTACGGGCCTGGCAGCAGCATTTGGAGTCGGTACGGGGGCCCATGACACACTCTGGACCTGGCAGCAGCATGAGGAGGCGGTACAGGGGCGCATGACAGATTACGAGCCTGGCAGCAGCAACTTGGACAGGAGGACGTTCAGTTTCTGCACCGTCTGGTGCGTGCTCGCAAACTGTTGTCTCTTGGAAACGGATTCCAAGAAAGACTGCTGACGGAATCCGTGAAGAGGAGTAGCAGGAGAAGGAGCATCTGAACGAGCGGAATATGCCAACAAGCGACAACAGGGGCCCATGGCAGATTAGGGGCCTGGCAGCAGCTATGGGAGGCCCGTAATCTGCCAGCACCCTATGACAAAAAATGGAACCCACCAGCAGTGTGAGGAGACCTGAAAGTGGCACATGGCAGAGTGTGGCGATGGAGACAGCAGCAATGGGAGGCCGTACAGGGACCCATGAGAGACTCTGGACCTGGCAGCAGCATGAGGAGGCGGTATAGGGGCCCATGGCAGATTAGGGGCCTGGCAGCAGCTATGGGAGGCCCGTAATCTGCCAGCACCCTATGACAAAAAATGGAATACACCAGCAGTGTGAGGATACCTGAAAGTGGCACATGGCAGAGTGTGGCGATGGAGACAGCAGCAATGGGAGGCCGTACAGGGACCCATGAGAGACTCTGGACTTGGCAGCAGCATGAGGAGGCGGTATAGGGGCCCATGGCAGATTAGGGGCCTGGCAGCAGCTATGGGAGGCCCGTAATCTGCCAGCACCCTATGACAAAAAATGGAACACACCAGCAGTGTGAGGAGACCTGAAAGTGGCACATGTTTGGGGCATGATTCATGGCGGATTTAGTCAGTTGTGTCAGGAACTGGTGGTTTGAAATCCAGACTAATCCACGCCTGATTCATTTTCACAAACGTCAGTCTCTCCACACTTTGGGTGGACAGTCGTGTCCTCCGCGGAGTTGCAATACCTCCTGCCGCACTAAACACGCGCTCCGATGCCACGCTACTGGCCGGGCATGACAGCCTTTCAAGGGCAAATTCAGCTAGTTGGGGCCAAAGGTCAAGTTTTGTTGCCCAGTAGTCAAGGGGATTGTCTACCTCGGTTGGCAGGGTGCTGTCCAAGTAGGCCTAAGCCTGTTGTTTGAGGTCCTGCTCCAGGTCCACCTGATGCTGCTGCTGCTGCTGCTGCTGCTGCGGCTGGTTAGTAGTTTCCTCACTGCGCTGGTGAAGAAAGCTACTCATCATCGACTGCAGACTGAGGCAGCCGCTGCTGGTGGAGCTGCCACTGCTCCTACCACCCCACCCCTCCCCTGCTGCCATGGCAGCGGAACGCGAGCGCACAGGGCCCACAGTGTCTGAGGATGGACGTTGGCGCAGACAGGCAGAGACCAGCTGACTACATAGGTGGTTTTTATAGTACGTTATTTTGGCCTCCCTCTCAGCAGGTGTGAAAAAGGCCACCATTTTTGAACGGTAGCGAGGGTCCAACAAGGTGGACAGCCAAAAGTCATCCCTCTGTCTGATGGTTATTATTCGGCTGTCGCTACGCAAGCAAGCGAGCATGCTATGGGCCATTTGTGCCAAGGAATGCGAGGGACTCCCTGCCTCCATCTCCACAGCATACTGCCACGGTGCGTCTGGGTCCTCTGTCTCCTCCTCCTCCTCCTCCTCTACCAGATGCTCCTGCTCCTCCACTCCTGTCCGCTGAGTGGAAAAACCACCCATTTCACTCAATAATTCCTGAGCACCAATGTCCACCTCTACCTCCTCCTCTTCTTCCTGTCCTGCCCCCACAGGGGTCATGTGGCGTTGAGATCTGTGCGCCACGTCTACCGCACCCTGACCAGCCATTGTTAACAGCATTTGTTCCAGGACGTGCAACAGAGGAATGACGTCGTTCATCCCATAGTCCTGCCGACTCACGAATAGCGTGGCCTCCTCAAAGGGCCTGAGCAAGCGCAGGTGTCACGCATGAGCTGCCAATGGCTGACATCTAAGTTACACAGGGAGTACCTTTATCCGCTTTTAACATCAGGAAATCGGTGATGGCCTTTCGCTGTTCGTAAAGGCGGTCTAACATATGTAGGGTTGAATTCCACCTTGTTGCAACGTCACAGCATGAGGAGTCGGTACGGGGGCCCATGGCAGATTACGTGCCTGGCAGCAGCAATGGGAGGCCCGTAATCTGCCAGCACCCTATGTCAAAAAATTCAACACACCAGCAGTGTGAGGAGACCTGAAAGTGGCACATGGCAGAGTGTGGCTATGGAGACAGCAGCAATGGGAGGCCGTACAGGGACCCATGACACACTCTGGACTTGGCAGCAGCATGAGGAGGCGGTATAGGGGCCCATGGCAGATTAGGGGCCTGGCAGCAGCAATGGGAGGCCCGTAATCTGCCAGCACCCTATGTCAAAAAATTCTACACACCAGCAGTGTGAGGAGACCTGAAAGTGGCACATGGCAGAGTGTGGCGATGGAGACAGCAGCAATGGGAGGCCGTACAGGGACCCATGACAGACTCTGGACCTGGCAGCAGCATGAGGAGGCGGTATATAGGGGCCTATGGCAGATTAGGGGCCTGGCAGCAGCTATGGGAGGCCCATAATCTGCCAGCACCCTATGTCAAAAAATTCTACACACCAGCAGTGTGTGAGGAGACCTGAAAGTGGCACATGGCAGAGTGTGGCGATGGAGACAGCAGCAATGGGAGGCCGTACAGGGACCCATGACAGACTCTGGACCTGGCAGCAGCATGAGGAGGCGGTATATAGGGGCCCATGGCAGATTAGGGGCCTGGCAGCAGCAATGGGAGGCCCGTAATCTGCCAACACCCTATGTCAAAAAATTCTACACACCAGCAGTGTGTGAGGAGACCTGAAAGTGGCACATGGCAGAGTGTGGCGATGGAGACAGCAGCAATGGGAGGTCTCCCATTGTCCCAACATGGCCCAAATAGTCCCAACATGGGCCCCCTGGCCACGCTTGACTTTCTGGCCACATAGTCGACATACGGCTACGTTTACTTCCTCGGGCGGCTTGACGAAAAATTGCCACACCGCCGAGTAGGAAACTTTGCCCCCGATACTCCTCACTGGCTGACTGCTGCTTCCTCCGTGCACACCGGCACCACTACTGGCCGTGGTGGTAGGCTGCAGTGGAGCTGGTGCTCTACTCCGTGGCCGTTTGGCTCCACTGACACTGCTTCCACTGACACTGCTGCGACCCTGCTGCTGTCTCCTGGGCAACCCACCGACTGTTTCGCTCACTGCCAAGCTGCCACCCTCTTCTCCTGATGATGCGGAAGAAATTGCCTGATGACGACGAGGCTGCCAAGTGCGATCAACCTCCTCATCATCAAGTAGGGTCTCCGCCTCACTACTAGCCCCCTCGGCTGCGTCTGGGTCAGGAGACAGACCTGTCTCTAGACCGGCTACCGGGCCACTCTCCTCGCCACTACTTCTTCGCCTAGCTGCTGAAAAGGCGGATGTCTCCCCCCGTTCCTGACCGCCCTCTGTTAGCTCTTCCTCACTGTACAGTGGGGCTGAGCCCACAGCATGCGATACTTCGCTTGGTGAGGGAACACCAAAGGACAGGGGCAGGTAGAGGACACGTGATTTCAGTGGGCTAGGTCCCGGGCCATGCCAACTAACGGTTGTGTCTGACGTACCCACCGACCGTTGACTGTAGGTGTCAGAGGTGACCTGGGAAGAGGAAGACGACCGAGCCAACCAATCGACGACGGCAGGGTTGTCGGTGGAGACACGACCGCTGGATGACACCGGGAGCACTGGCCTCTGGCTGCGAATAGTGCTGCCTCGACCCCTTCCTCTGCTGCCACGTCTGCTCGCTCCTAAAACATTGCCTCCTCTGCCACTCCTCTGCATGTTGTCTGACATACTCTTTAATTAAACGATTATGTGTCCCTGAGTAACAATTCTGTGTCCCTGAGTAACAATTCTGTGTCTGTGCGAGTAACAATTATGTGGCCCTAAGTAACAGTTCTGTGGCCCTCAGTAACAATTCTGTGTCCCTGATTAACGTTTCTGTGGCCCCAAGTAACAGTTCTGTGGCCCTCAGTAACAATTCTGTGTCTGTGCGAGTAACAATTCTGTGTCTGTGCGAGTAACAATTCTGTGGCCCTAAGTAAAGTTTCTGTGGCCCTAAGTAACAATTCTCTGGCACTCAGTAACAATTCTGTCTGTCCCTGAGTAACAATTCTCTGGCACTCAGTAACAATTCTGTCTGTCCCTGAGTAAAAATTCTGTGGCCCTAAGTAAAGTTTCTGGGGCCCTGAGTAACAATTATCTGGCACTCAGTAACAATTCTGTCTGTCCCTGAGTAACAATTCTCTGGCACTCAGTAACAATTCTGTCTGTCCCTGAGTAAAAATTCTCTGGCCCTAAGTAAAGTTTCTGTGGCCCTGAGTAACAATTCTCTGGCACTCCGTAACAATTCTGTCTGTCCCTGAGTAAAAATTCTGTGGCCCTAATTAAAGTTTCTGTGGCCCTAAGTAACAATTCTCTGGCACTCAGTAACAATTCTGTCTGTCCCTGAGTAACAATTCTCTGGCACTCGGTAACAATTCTGTCTGTCCCTGAGTAACAATTCTCTGGCACTCAGTAACAATTCTGTCTGTCCCTGAGTAAAAATTCTGTGGCCCTAATTAAAGTTTCTGTGGCCCTAAGTAACAATTCTCTGGCACTCAGTAACAATTCTGTCTGTCCCTGAGTAACAATTCTCTGGCACTCCGTAACAATTCTGTCTGTCCCTGAGTAACAATTCTCTGGCACTCAGTAACAATTCTGTCTGTCCCTGAGTAAAAATTCTGTGGCCCTAAGTAAAGTTTCTGTGGCCCTGAGTAACAATTCTCTGGCACTCCGTAACAATTCTGTCTGTCCCTGAGTATGAATTCCGTGGCCCTAACTAGCGTTTCTTTGTCCCTAAGTAAAGTTTCTGTGGCCCTCAGTAACAGTTCTGTGTCTGTGCGAGTAACAATTCTGTGTCTGTGCGAGTAACAATTCTGTGGCCCTAAGTAAAGTTTCTGTGGCCCTAAGTAACAATTCTCTGGCACTCCGTAACAATTCTGTCTGTCCCTGAGTAACAATTCTCTGGCACTCAGTAACAATTCTGTCTGTCCCTGAGTAAAAATTCTGTGGCCCTAAGTAAAGTTTCTGTGGCCCTGAGTAACAATTCTCTGGCACTCCGTAACAATTCTGTCTGTCCCTGAGTAACAATTCTCTGGCACTCAGTAACAATTCTGTCTGTCCCTGAGTAAAAATTCTGTGACCCTAAGTAAAGTTTCTGTGGCCCAGAGTAACAATTCTCTGGCACTCCGTAACAATTCTGTCTGTCCCTGAGTATGAATTCTGTGGCCCTAACTAGCGTTTCTTTGTCCCTAAGTAACAGTTCTGTGGCCCTGAGTAACAATTCTGTGTCTGTGCGAGTAACAATTCTGTGGCCCTAAGTAACAGTTCTGTGGCCCTCAGTAACAGTTCTGTGTCTGTGCGAGTAACAATTCTGTGTCTGTGCGAGTAACAATTCTGTGGCCCTAAGTAACAGTTCTGTGGCCTTCAGTAACAATTCTGTGTCTGTGCGAGTAACAATTCTGTGTCTGTGCGAGTAACAATTCTGTGGCCCTAAGTAAAGTTTCTGTGGCCCTAAGTAACAATTCTCTGGCACTCAGTAACAATTCTGTCTGTCCCTCAGTAACAATTCTCTGGCACTCAGTAACAATTCTGTCTGTCCCTGAGTAAAAATTCTGTGGCCCTAAGTAAAGTTTCTGGGGCCCTGAGTAACAATTCTCTGGCACTCAGTAACAATTCTGTCTGTCCCTGAGTAACAATTCTCTGGCACTCAGTAACAATTCTGTCTGTCCCTGAGTAAAAATTCTGTGGCCCTAAGTAAAGTTTCTGTGGCCCTAAGTAACAATTCTCTGGCACTCAGTAACAATTCTGTCTGTCCCTGAGTAACAATTCTCTGGCACTCAGTAACAATTCTGTCTGTCCCTGAGTAAAAATTCTGTGGCCCTAATTAAAGTTTCTGTGGCCCTAAGTAACAATTCTCTGGCACTCAGTAACAATTCTGTCTGTCCCTGAGTAACAATTCTCTGACACTCCGTAACAATTCTGTCTGTCCCTGAGTAACAATTCTCTGGCACTCAGTAACAATTCTGTCTGTCCCTGAGTAAAAATTCTGTGGCCCTAAGTAAAGTTTCTGTGGCCCTGAGTAACAATTCTCTGGCACTCCGTAACAATTCTGTCTGTCCCTGAGTATGAATTCCGTGGCCCTAACTAGCGTTTCTTTGTCCCTAAGTAAAGTTTCTGTGGCCCTCAGTAACAGTTCTGTGTCTGTGCGAGTAACAATTCTGTGTCTGTGCGAGTAACAATTCTGTGGCCCTAAGTAAAGTTTCTGTGGCCCTAAGTAACAATTCTCTGGCACTCCGTAACAATTCTGTCTGTCCCTGAGTAACAATTCTCTGGCACTCAGTAACAATTCTGTCTGTCCCTGAGTAAAAATTCTGTGGCCCTAAGTAAAGTTTCTGTGGCCCTGAGTAACAATTCTCTGGCACTCCGTAACAATTCTGTCTGTCCCTGAGTAACAATTCTCTGGCACTCAGTAACAATTCTGTCTGTCCCTGAGTAAAAATTCTGTGGCCCTAAGTAAAGTTTCTGTGGCCCAGAGTAACAATTCTCTGGCACTCCGTAACAATTCTGTCTGTCCCTGAGTATGAATTCTGTGGCCCTAACTAGCGTTTCTTTGTCCCTAAGTAACAGTTCTGTGGCCCTGAGTAACAATTCTGTGTCTGTGCGAGTAACAATTCTGTGGCCCTAAGTAACAGTTCTGTGGCCCTCAGTAACAGTTCTGTGTCTGTGCGAGTAACAATTCTGTGTCTGTGCGAGTAACAATTCTGTGGCCCTAAGTAACAGTTCTGTGGCCTTCAGTAACAATTTTGTGTCTGTGCGAGTAACAATTCTGTGTCTGTGCGAGTAACAATTCTGTGGCCCTAAGTAAAGTTTCTGTGGCCCTAAGTAACAATTCTCTGGCACTCAGTAACAATTCTGTTTGTCCCTGAGTAACAATTCTCTGGCACTCAGTAACAATTCTGTCTGTCCCTGAGTAAAAATTCTGTGGCCCTAATTAAAGTTTCTGTGGCCCTAAGTAACAATTCTCTGGCACTCAGTAACAATTCTGTCTGTCCCTGAGTAACAATTCTCTGGCACTCAGTAACAATTCTGTCTGTCCCTGAGTAACAATTCTGTGGCCCTAATAACGTTTCTGTGGCCCTAAGTAACAATTCTCTGGCACTGAGTAACAATTCTGTCTGTCCCTGATTATGAATTCTGTGGCCCTAACTAGCGTTTCTTTGTCCCTAAATAACGATTCTGTGGCCCTCATTAACAAGTCTGTGTCCCTGAGTAATGGTTCTCTGTCCCTAAGTAACTTTTCTCTGTCCCCAATTATCGTTTCTGTGGCCCTAACTCTGTCCCTGTCCCTAGTACAGAGCGGTCTGCCTCTGTTCAATAACTGCAGGCAAATGAAGAATTCCAAAATGGCCGCTATTTATAGCTCGACCATTACACAGTGCTGGCTGCTGATTGGCTGATGCGATCACATGTAGTTGAGGAATGCATTATGGGTCAGCGCGCCTTGTCTGCGCGCCTTCCCAGACATCCCCGCTCCGTCGCCGCACATGTCAGCCGCCATTTTCTGAAAAATTTCGATTCGCGCGTCCGAATTAGGCTATTTTTCGGATTCGGCACGAATCGAAATTTTTCCGATATTCGACTCGAATTCCACTTCGGATACTTCGATTCGCTCATCTCTAATTAGAATACTTGAAGAGGTCATGCTGCCTTATGCTCAAGAAGAAATGCCCTTGAAATGGGTGTTTCAACAAGACAACGACCCCAAACACACCAGTAAACGTGCAACATCTTGGTTCCAGACCAACAAAATTGATGTTACGGTGTGGCCAGCCCAATCCCCGGATCTTAATCCAATAGAAAACTTGTGGGGTGACATCAAAAATGCCGTTTCTGAGGCAAAACCAAGAAATAGAGAAGAACTGTGGAATGTAGTCCAAACATCCTGGGCTGGAATACCTGTTCACAGGTGCCAGAAGTTGGTTGACTCCATGCAACACAGATGTACAGCAGTTCTCAGAAACAGTGCTTATACAACTACAGTGGGGATCGAAAGTTTGGGCACCCCAGCTAAAAATTTGTATTAATGTGCATAAAAAAGCCAAGGAAAGATGGAAAAATCTCCAAAAGGCATCAAATTACAGATTAGACATTCTTATAATATGTCAACAAAAGTTAGATTTTTATTTCCATCATTTACACTTTCAAAATAACAGAAAACAAAAAAATGGCGTCTGCAAAAGTTTGGGCACCCTGCAGAGTTAATATCTTGTACTGCCCCCTTTGGCAAGTATCACAGCTTGTAAACGCTTTTTGTAGCCAGCCAAGTGTCTTTCAATTCTTGTTTGAGGTATCTTTGCCCATTCTTCCTTACAAAAGTCTTCCAGTTCTTTGAGATGTCTGGGCTGTCTGTCACGCACGGCTCTTTTAAGGTCTATCCATAGATTTTCAATGATGTTGAGGTCAGGAGATTGTGAAGGCCATGGCAAAACCTTCAGTTTACGCCTCTTGATGTAATCCCCCGTGGATTTCGAGGTGTGTTTAGGATCATTATCCATTTGTAGAAGCCATCCTCTCTTTAACTTCAGCTTTTTCACAGATGGCATCAAGTTACCATCCAAACTTTGCTGAAATTTTATTGAATCCATTTTTCCTTCTACTCGTGAGATGTTCCCTGTGCCACTGGCTGCAACACAACCCCAAAGCATGATTGATCCAACCCCATGCTTAACAGTTGGACAGAGGTTCTTTTCATTAAATTCTGTGCCCCTTCTTCTCCAAACGTACCTTTGCTCATTCCGGCCAAAAAGTTAAATTTTAACCTCATTGGTCCACAGAACTTGTTTCCAAAATACATCAGGCTTGTCTATATGTTCATTTGCAAAGTTCAAACGATGATTTTTGTGGTGAGGACGTAGAAGAGGTTTTCTTCTGATGACTTTTCCATGAAGACCATATTTGTACAAGTATCTCTTTATAGTGGAATAGTGTACCACAACTCCAGTGTCTGCCAGATCTTTCTGGAGGGATCGTGCAGTCAAACGTGGGTTTTGAATTTTTTTTCTCACAATCCTGCGAGCTGTTCTGTCTAATATTTTTCTTGGTCTTCCAGATCTTGCTTTAACTTCCACTGTTCCTGATGACTGCCATTTCTTAATTACATTCCGAACAGAGGATATTGACATCTGAAAAAGCTTTGCTATCTTCTTATAGCCTTCTCCAGCTTTGTGAGCGTCAACTATTTTCGGTTTCAGTTTTCTAGACAACTGCTTAGAAGAACCCATGGTGCTGATTCTTGGGGCAAGGTCAGATGAGTCTGGGCATTTAAAACCTTTGAGATTGACATCATCTGGTCTTCCCAGATGATGATTGAGAACAATCCATGACACTGGCAGGTCTCAGCTTGGCAAAGGGGGCAGTGCATGCTATAAATTCTGCAGGGTGCCCAAACTTTTGCAGACGCCATTTTTTTGTTTTCTGTTATTTTGAAAGTGTAAATGATGGAAATAAAATCTAACTTTTGTTGACATATTATAAGAATGTCTAATCTGTAATTTGATGCCTTTTGGAGATTTTTCCATCTTTCCTTGGCTTCTTTATGCACATTAATACAAATTTTTAGCTGGGGTGCCCAAACTTTCGATCCCCACTGTAAATATTAAGTGATTAAAAGGAAAGCAAAATCTTCAAACATTTTTCAGTTTATATAGTGAATGTTTGAGTTTGTAAAGAAGAATACAAACACTGCTATTTTTTTGAACAGTCTAATATTCATTTTTCTTCAATTTTTTTAGAGGAACAACACAAATTTGATATATTTTTCTTCATGTTTTGATTTGGAATAGAATGTGTAGGGTTCCCAATGCATTTGTGTGTATGGAAATAAAAGCTATTAGAAGGATTTTGAGCTTTATTCCCTTTTTTCAACACACTGCTATTATTTTGAATACAACTGTATATGTATAAATATACAGAGAGCAATAGCACAACAAAGAGATAACAGAAAGAAGTTTAGAGGGATAAAGTACTTGCCGTCAGCCTTGGCTTAAGCAGATCAGGTTTCAGAGCCAAAAGGATGCCTTATCTCTGAAAATTAGTTCCGATGTTAAAAGGGAGAATCTTCAACTTTGGTCAATTCAGCTTAGCTTTACTTCAAGCGCCACAGCCTTTATCTAGGAACTCTGCAGGGTGTCTCCTTAAATCAGAGAACCAATTGCCTCATTTTATGGAGGGGGTTGTGTATGCAGGGAGCTCAGGCTATGACCTGTTAAGGACCGACCAGCGGTAGCCTCTAGCACTCCACAGACCAGAATTCCCCAGGGAGCGGAATCTAAGTCCCCACCTGCTTGTTCACCAGGGCCCCTGATGGTGGGGATGGACTTGGAGCAAGCCGAGACCAGGTCGCGACCCCTGGGTGCAACCAGCTGTGGTAGAGACACCTGTCGGTGGTACGTAGCAGGTGAGAGTCTGATGTGAGGAGGCAGAGTAAGCGAGGTCAGACAGGCCAGGTCGGTAACAGCAGGACAGGTCAGTACAAACGGAAGGGAGAAGAATAAACGGGTCACAGTCCAGGTTCGGCAACAGGAGATCAGAGGCGCAGGAGTAGGCAGTAGAATGGTCAGGCAAGCCAGGGGTCAGAGCAGGAGAAGTCAACAAATCAGGGTCAGGCAGGGTCAGCAGCAAAACAATCTCACAGGATACAGGAAAGACCATACGGCAACTAAGCACTGTCAGAGCCTGTTCAAATAGGGCGCCCTGCGCTCCTATTGGTGTCAGGCGCGCATCCGCGATCGCGAGTGTGCATGCGCGGGTGCCGTTGCCATCGTGGGTGCCCAGGTCCTACTGCCCGCACGCTAGTGCACCTCGGCATACCGCACATGCCCAGACTCACGCGCCGCGATCCCTGACATGACCAAAGCCTTCACAAATTATACTATGGCCATCAAAAAGAATAAATACGAGCGCATCTATATAGCAGCTGAACATAAGGTACCAAACACCCTCAAAACAATATATATCACAAGATGCAGCGCTAATGACTATAACATGTATGCATAAATCAAGAAATCTGTCATAAATGACTAAACAGTAGAAAGTTCATAAAATGGGTGACTTTAGTGCTCTCTTCTCCTATATATCCTCCTGATGGTCAGGCGTTTGTGCAGAATAGTGCTGAAGGGGTGCACACTCACCAGAACGCACAGATAAATGAGCGTTTATTATAGATTCCCCTTTAGGATCATCAACTGGACATGCTGTGGTATTACGACAAGACACCTTCCAGACCTCCTAGATGTTCCTGTATATTCCCTGGTTTAGATGACCTGCGTACTTCTCCTTAGGATCAGCATACGATTCGTACCCCACAGAGAGATGAGTGGCTAGAATGGGTACTCCCCAAGGGAGTCAGAACAAAACGCATCCATAGTGTAGTAGGTCATATAAGGATTTATTTAAAATTCAGCAACCCGTGTACACGGTATAAGGTAAACAAAATGGACTAACCGTCCAGTATTAAAAATGACCGCCGGAGCGCCACGATGCTCCGGCGGTATGACGTCACGGCGTTCTTGGCTCCTCCTTCACAAATTATACTATGGCCAATACTTTTTCCTAGGTACATATAACATTCTATCCACGAGTAGATTAATACCCAGAATCTTCTGTGGAACGTCTACATATGAAATATGAGATACCTGCTTGGATGGCTAAAGAGATATCATTTTCTGCTCTCTTGTATATGCCAGCTAGGGGGTGTAATATACCAGGCGACTTGTCTTAAAGTGAGCCATCCGAATATGTGCTCCATGTTTGTGTAATTATTTCCTATTTGGAGATATAAACTTATATGGAAAACTGGGTTTTAAAATGTAAGTCTGTTTTATGACTCCCAGGAATGTCTTTTGAAGCTCCGTGAGGGCTTGGTTTATGGTCTTACGATATCCAAGATTGTGAGCTAACAGGCATCTAGGCACCAGCTCGGCTGGGGGTTTTATAGCAATGACACCCTCCAAATAAGTTTGCTCCCTGTGATCTCTGCAACAAACAGACCACATGTCACTCAACAGAGATGGAGAGAGGATATCGGAGGAATCTGATTTGGGATATAGAGATACAAAATGGAGGGGTTTGGAGCAAAATGGATGACCGCGTCCATCTTGGTGTGCATGATTGCTACAGGAGGCATGATAGTCTTCCCTGAAGAGATGATTTTTCAGGGATTGCCTAAAGGCAGCCAGAGTGGGGGATAACTGGACAGATTGAGGTAGATAGTTCCAGAGGATGGGAGAGGCTCTGGCAAAGTCTTGGAGGAGGAGACAAGGGAGCTGGAGAGCAGGAGATTGTGAGAGGAGTGGAGTGGATGGTCTGGGTTATACTTGGAGACAAGATTGGTGATGTAGCTTGGGGCAATTGGGGTAGTTGTGGATGGCTTTGTAGGTTGTTGTTAGTATTTTGAATTTAATTCGCTGGGCATTCGAAAGCCAGTGGTCAAACCAAATTCTTGGTTTTGAGTTTAGTACCGCTTTAACCTCAACTGAATGACATTTAGTTTGCTAAAGTGCTGTATATCATAACCAACTGATATTTTTGTTTTAAAATAAAATACTTGATTTCACCTTCTTTAACCTTTGTTGCATTTTAGTGTTTCTAAAGTCACTTTAAAGTCACACTACATAATCACACTGAAAGTCGCATTAAAAAAGCATAGCAGTAGCGTGAACCAAGCCTAAAAGCATGTTTGTCCCTGTGGTGACTGTAGTCATATTAGTGTGTTTGTAACAATACAGTTTAGTACTATCTGCAATACATTTTTATTTACACATTGTGCAAATAAAAAGCATCAGGGACAGTACCCAACTGTGTCCTTGTTTTCAGCATATATTTTGGGAAATACATTCAATTGAGTGGCATCCACATGAGGATACCCTGCAAATGATTACTTTCTGACCCTTCATTTGTTTTCTAAAGTACTGCTCTTTGACGCTGAAGAGTTAAACGAATTGATGTATGAAGGAGACATTTGTAAAGTCGAAAACGTAGCTCCCACCAATGACACTGGCAGTTCACTTATCTTAGAAATGATACTTGAGTGTACAAGGATTTCATTATGGCGCTAGTGGTAGTTTATTAAGTCTGAAATGATGCAAAATTGCTTTTCCCTGAAGACTTGTTTTAAGACGAATTGCAATTCTACATATCAGAAATAATGGTGGCAAAAAGCGATGCCTTTTAAATGGGTAATTTCAAGTTCTTTAATGGGTCTAATTATTCTTGAGGCCTATTATCCTGCAATGTTCCTCAGCCACTGGTCTACAGGGAATGGGAATAGAAAGAGATCTTTAGCATATCCCTAATTACCACAGCTGTGCCTCTGCAGGGTGATACGGAAAATACAGTGTTCACTATTAACAGCCTCTGGGGACTATACCTGGTAAATACAGAGAATGGTGCATCCCATTTAGCAACAGACAAAAGCATAATATAGACATGAACTAGTCTTTAGTACAGATGGCAATGTGTAGAGGAAGCATTAGAACATCATCAGACTGAAACATTATCTCAGGACTCCAGCTTTACATTGTCAATACATGTGATGTTTACTAGTAAAGAACAATTGCTTTAGTTTTAATTTGCCAGTGATGTGTATAGAGTAACACTAACTTTTCTCCCTAATCTTTTCAGATGTTATTTGAATGGTATGAAAAACCCGGCTGCTCAACAATCACTTCTCTTCATATCAGGAGTGTCTAGTTTCTGGATTTTAACTAAAGCCCAATCGTTTTTTGTTTTCCATTTTCCATCACATAGTAAATGGTCAAAACATATTTTTTTGTCATCTGTATCACACTGGGGAGATATAACTTCCTGTCTTACAAACACAAAAAGTGGGGGAAATTCCCTCTTAGATATTTATTACTAGAACTATTGTCTTCATTGGAAGATTTTCCCTCATGTTGTGGTGACAGCTCAAAATTCTTAACTTTTAGTCCCGGTGACAATGGTCACCAAGACAAACAGAGAAAATGACTCTCCATAGAATGCAATAAAAACCTGACAGAGGTTCTATCTCCTCACAACTCTTTCCAACATAAAAAAAGGTTTGATTTTAGAAACACTTTACATATTTGGAGAGCATAAGTTGCTAAAGCATGCAATGGTTGTTGAATAAAGATTGGGTTAAAGGAAGAGATTCAACCACTAAACAAATTTTCTTGTTTGTGTTATCAAAAAGGCAACATAATCTTGGTCTTGAAGGAGCAATAGCTATTGGTAGAGAAAACACAATCTCCAATAGTCTTTCCCCTCAAAATCAAATAGATGTAGGTGTTTACAGAAGTGCCCATAAAGGGTGCCATGCCCAGTAGCTACCCATAGCCAACTTCAGATCTATGCAATGATTTAGTGAGATGCAATCCACCATTTTCAGCAATTTTACCAGATTACAGTTTCCCATTTTCTTCATTACAAACAAGTCCTGTAAGTTACAATTTTCATATATGTTAAAACATCCAAGTAGTATTAAAAACCTTTAATACTTTAACACTATCAAACTACCCTTTGACTGTCAAGAAAGCATATGTTACAAGTTTTCTAGTCTTGGGAAACTGTCCCTTGATTTATGTTGTTGTATGTCCATTCTCAGCTGTAATAGGAAATACTGCTTGGAACTTTGAACCATTTTACGACATCTCTTGACCCCAAGGACCTTCTCCCGACAAGCTATAAAGTGACATTTCCTGTAAATATGGATTCACAGCATAATACTTGCAATGGAGTTATTTTCACAGATGTCATACTAGAATAAGGCACATTTTTCATAGATGCTGTGCTGTGTTTCCAAGCAGCTTGTACCCTCAATTAATGTGCAGGAACCGGTTAAGCAGGCTAAACAAATAAATAACTAAAAATAAGTTTGTGTTCTGAGCACAAAACTGTTACATTGCCCCAAGGAGGAAGGCTCTATGACTGCCATAAGGAAGCAATATCCTGTCCTACACCTCCCCCGGCTTTGCAATGTGAGCTCCACAATACCTACTAGTTACAATAGAATCTAAGAAGTCTCATTTAATACTAATGCACACAAGTATTTGCATTTTCTGATCTAACATTAGCTGACCAAAGACATTTTGTGTCATGGTCTGACCATCTCAGGATGTCTTATGGGCCAAAGTCTAAACTGCTTTAAATGTTAGAAGTTCTTGTTTCAACAGAGGGAGGGGGTGCTGTAAAATGAGAGTCCTATGCAGATTATTTAGGGGAAAACAATATATACAGCCCATGTTTTTCTAACCTGTTCAGTTACTATGTCCACTAGGGTCATTTGTAAGGTCTTTTGGGCTCTGTTCCATAGACATAGAATGTTGCCTGATTCAATTAGGCCTTATTCACATGGGTGTGCTACAGCATACACCCGTGCAAGTGCCGTGTTTGCCTGCAAAGGGATGCACAGGTGTTCCGTGCATCCAGTGGGAATAGAAGACTGTAATACAATGTCTATGGGTACCTTTAGACTTTAACTTCCCAGGCCTCACTACCTATTCTAAAGGTCCCCTTCCCCCCAGGTGCTCACTTACCTGTTATCTGTGTTGGCGGCCTTCCATAGTGTTTAAAAACTCCATGGTGAATTCTAGTCAAATGCTGCCTGTTCCTGCACAGTAACTTCCTATAGACTCAAATAGGGCCTTATTCCAATGGCACAAGTACAGTCCATTCAGGTCAATGGGAAATTACTTTGCAGACAGTGTTGCATAAGTATTGTACATGGAGGTGTAAACACTGGGGGGCTGCTGTGTTTCGAAAGAGGTGATTAATCACCCGGCTGGGGGTTTTAGCTTAGAATAGGTTAGGCAGCTGGGGGGGAGGGGGGGAGTAGTGGCTAAGAAGTGTTTAGTCTAAAGTGAACCTGTCCTTCAAAATTTCAGCAAAGAAAACTTGAGTTAAAGCGAAAGTGTTGCGCATAGCAATGAATAGGATTTCTTGTCTTGCTTTCCCATTGCAATCTGCCTGGTCAGTCTAGGTTAATGCTATTGTTTTCTTTGCTCATACAAAAACTCAGCAGTACCATGTCAGCAAATACCGGTTTTATGAGAATAAGAAAAGCTGATGACACGTGCCGGCCCTTTCATAATAATACAGATTCAATATTTGTATTTTGCCAGTCAGTGACTGAACTACAGTAGCAAGTCATAATTTCTCATTTAGACTAAAGCAATGTTTTTATTGAAAAAAGTTTTTTTTTTTCCCCCCAGTCGAGTTTACACTTGAATGGTGTCCGGGTTTATTAAAAAGTCAGTCACCCCAAAAGTGATATTGCAAATTCTCATCTAAACTTTAATATGGTAATGACATTTCAAAAGTAATTTCAATATAGTCAAATCTTCAGCTTTAGAAATAAACAAAAGTGAACGAGCGCAACTTAATGTAACTTGATGCAGGTTAGATAGAAAAGATTTGATAATGTGGAGCTGCTAGCAAAAAAGGTATACCTCGGCACCTCAGTGATATAATAAAGTCTAAGAAATGCAGCGCTAAAATTAAAATAGTAGTAAATGACCATAAAGTGCAGAAAGAATGTTCATATAGATTGTTCATTCATATTATAAATATATAAATGTCCTGAAGATGAAAAATACTCCAATACTGTCGAGGTCAAAGTGGTGTAATATACTCCTGGCTGCTCCGTGAGGTAATAGTACAATAATGCACTTACCAGAAGTACATACAAACTGAGCGTTGTATATAAATAATCCGTGAAGACATCAGGGTCTGGTCACCGGAATGGCGTCATCTAGGGCTGCAGCAGACTCCCAGGGATGGTGTCACTCACACTTGGGGGTCATCACAGGCTCACCAGAGGGTCCAACGCCGTCCAGACTCCTGGAACCTCTCCACCTTAGTTGGCTCGAAATATAACGAGCCCGGGAGGCAAAATAGTGCTAATAGTGTAATACCGTTTATTTGAAGATCCAAAAAATTTGTAAACTGTAGGACACTCACATGTAATACAGCAAAAAAAGGCTCTCAGGCATAACCTCTAAAGAGTTAACATCCGGAAGAAAACAGCGTCAAATAAGGGGATTCCCTTGACATGTTTTGTGCGAACTGCAAGTTATCACCCCTTTGATAACGTACAGTTCGCACGAAACATGTCAGGGGAATCCCCTTATTTGACGCTGTTTTCTTCCGGATGTTAACTCTTTAGAGGTTATGCCTGAGAGCCTTTTTTTGCTGTATTACATGTGAGTGTCCTACAGTTTAGAAATTTTTTGGATCTTCAAATAAACGGTATTACACTATTAGCACTATTTTGCCTCCCGGGCTCGTTATATTTCGAGCCAACTAAGGTGGAGAGGTTCCAGGAGTCTGGACGGCGTTGGACCCTCTGGTGAGCCTGTGATGACCCCCAAGTGAGTGACACCATCCCTGGGAGTCTGCTGCAGCCCTAGATGACGCCATTCCGGTGACCAGACCCTGATGTCTTCACGGATTATTTATATACAACGCTCAGTTTGTATGTACTCCTGGTAAGTGCATTATTGTACTATTACCTCACGGAGCAGCCAGGAGTATATTACACCACTTTGCCCTCGACAGTATTGGAGTATTTTTCATCTTCAGGACGTTTATATATTTATAATATGAATGAACAATCTATACGAACATTCTTTCTGCACTTTACGGTCATTTAAATCTTCAGCTTTGCTTATAGTGTTTGTAAACCCATACTGTAAAATCACAAATATTACAGGTCATGTTTCTTTCAGTCTGTACAGTAACATGACAGTTTGCTTCTTGTACATCAGAATCTAAACATTACCTGGTGATTCTCCAAGTTGCATGAATGGAACTATATGTTTTATAGTGACAACGTTCCTGCAACTGCCTCCAGTGTATTGTGAGCAGGTATGATCAGTGTCATTGCTTCAAACCCTATCTATCACTCTTGTACACACCCTATACCCTGCCCTGTGCTGCTTGATTGATAGAAGCTCCCACCTATAGCAAAAACAAACTGATGACAATTTTCTCTAGCCTCAGTCCCAACAAGACAAAAGAGAACATATTGGTCACAGGACCATGTGGTAAAACAAATGAATAAAAGAATAAATTTAAATTTAGGAATAATTGAAAAATGTTTTGCACGTAGGGGACCCTATATGCCATCATAGCACTGTGCATGTTTGTGTGTTATGTGTAAACATTTCATGTGCAAAAAAGTAAAACCAGCCATGCCTGCAAAGAAGTTTATTCTTACCCCTCCTGCTGGAAAACTGTGGAGCTGCAATGTGGGCATTTGGGTGAGGTAAGTATTTAACCTTTAATTTGCAGACCTGGCTTTGTTTATATTTTTTAAAATGTTGAAAAATAATACTGTAAAACAATACCTAGTGATCCTGCCATGAAGGTCTTTGTTCAGACACTTCCTGTTATAAACAATACTCTTTCCCTCTGTCCATAGTTGTCACCTTCAGGAAACCTGCACCGAGGGCTGCAAGGAGGTTGCAGGAATTCAGTAGCACTTAGATCCAACAAATATATAAATACAGTAAATATAGTATTTTATTTTAAAAAGTCACTTATGATACACAGATCTCTAGCAAACTAAATATCTTTCCATTAGGGCTTCAAAATGACAGGTCAGCAATAGCAATGTATATATTTTCTTAGCACAAGACCATTTTACAGCTGTGCTTTTGATGTGGTGAGAAGTAGTAAAAAATCTTGCTTGGTGAGTGCAGCACATGAAACAAAAATGTTGCTCTCTGCATCTTTGCTGTGGTTTTCAGAAAAACACACCTTCTGTAGGATGAATGGTAATATCTGTCTCAGTGGACAACCTCTTCCCTAATTCGCACTATAATGCCATACCTCCAAACTGTCCCTGATTTCAAGGGACTGTCCCTGATTTGGAACAAAGTCCCTCTGTCCCTCTTTCCTCCTCATATGTCCCTCATTTTGGTTGGATCTATATAGTTGTATATAAAAAACACTATTTATCTTTCAAAAAAGTGTTTCCCAGTGCTAAACCTTTCATCCAATTTCTAAGTTGTTGCATTTGTAAACTTCAAAAGCCAGTGTAAAGGAATAGTAGTGGTAGAAAAAAAAGCACTTGTGGGTTTACCATTCATTTTTTGGTCTAATTCTCCTTTAAGGGGGCATGCTACGGGGTGTGTCCTACATACATTTGCTAATAGGTGTTCCTCCAACCCATCCAGGGTCGGACTGATCATTTGGAAACTCGGGCACTGCTCGAGGGCCCGGGGTCAGTAGGGGGCCCCATGAGATGCCCCTGGTACCTTTTTCATAGGCTTTTTTGAGTGTGGGTAAGGACACAGGGGCCCCATGATCCCCTATTGCCCGTGGGGCCCCATGAGTTGTCAGTCCGCCCCTGTTTCTGGCTGTGGTCATCTTGAGTAAGGGAAGATTATTCATGTGACATTTACTTCTTGAAACTCAACTACCCTTAGCTCAGGCACGCAGACAACAGGGTGTGCTTAGCTGAGAAAACCACTCCTCCCCTCCTGAAGACTGCTGGGATATATGACATAATTTGCCTAGGCCTGGAAACCAGGAAGTAACTGAAGACATATTAAAAAAAAAAGTTTACAACCAGTAAATATGATTTCATTTGTCATATTCATTATGTTGAATTAATTTGTTTTCTAAATTTGTTTTGTTATATTCAGCATTTATTTCTTATATTTGTTGGTCCAACAGGATTCAAAAAATGTTGCAGTTCTTCTGAAAGAAGAATATTATAAAGAATAAGAATTCATTTTTATTAGTATTATTAAGAATATATATTAGTTTTCAGTTTCGGCAGTTCAGGTGAATTTGATATTCATATATCAAAACTATTCGGAAGGATTCAATATTTTCAGATGCAACAGAATAACTAATGCAAAATTTCACTGCCCCGTATTTTTTAAACCATGGGGGAATACTCAACCTTAAGGCAGGCCTCTGAATTTAGAGATGACTGTGTACACTTGCACAAAACCTGTCCTCAGTTACTCTTGGGTCCCTGTGTAAATGTACATCGTCCCACTATAGCTTGCAATTAGACCGGCCATGCTAAACACTGACCACAGCCACCTGTCCAGTGTTTCTCACTACCGGTCCCAGCATGGAACTCCACCATGCAAATAGCGTGGGCTTCAAACATCAGTGCTGCCCATCTGTTCCCAGCAGTGACGCCCACAAGTGCTCAGCAGTGCCACCCACCTGTGCCCAGCAGTGCTGCCCAGCAGTGCCGCCCATCATTGCTGCCCAGCAGTGCTGCCAGTGAGTGCTCAGCAGTGCTGCCAGTCAGTGCCCAGCAGTGCTGTCAGTCAGTGCCACCCAGTGCCGCCTATCAGTGCCCATCATTGTTGCATATCAGTGCCAGCTCATCAGTGCCGCCTATCAGTGCCCATCAGTGCAGCCTATCAATGCCCATCACTGTTGCATATCAGTGCTATCAGTACCACCTCATCAGTGCCGCCTATCAGTGCCCGTCAGTGCTGCCTACCAGTGTCTGTCAGTGCTGCCTATCAGTGCAGCCTCATCAACGCACATTAGTGAAGGAGAAAAATTACCTGTTTGCAAAATTTTATAATAGAAACAAAGAAAAACGTTTTTTTTTTAAATTTTTGCTCTTTTTTTGTTTATAGCGCAAAAAATAAAACATCCAGCGGTGAGTAAATACCACCAAAAAAAAGCTCTATTTGTGTGAAAAAAAATTATAAAAATTTCATACGGGTACAGTGTTGCATGACTGCACAATTGTCAGTGCAACAGCACTGAAAGCTGAAAATTGGCCTGGGCAGGAAGGGGGTATAAATGCCCGGTAGGCAAGTGGCAAGAGGCAATTCCACCTATAACAGGTACATGTTTAAGGCAGGCTGCTTGCTAACTGTACCTTTCATTGCTTGTGGCAACCACATGTATTTGCGTTAAGGTGACTCTTAGCATGTTAACACTTCATACCCCATATGATAGTGACCCAAACTAAATACTAAGTGCATACAGGTGCTTATTACTTGCAATGCACTCTGAATGACCTTAGGCCAGGCAAAATGCAACTTTTCAACACTTTACTGTAGTGAAGTAGACAAGACAGTCCAGCAGAACTTCAATAAAACAGTCATTATCCCTAAGTCTCTAAGTCAGGGTATTGTGCTCCCTGGAGTACCTGCACAGGTAGAGTCCATTTGAATAAAAGGTCCATTAGTGGCATTCAACAGTAGCTGGTATCACCGGGGCGAACCCCAGGTTGGAAGTGTCTCACATCCTTCAGGCTCCTAAGTGGCTGTATCCCTCATGGAACACTGTTGATGGACCAGCTGCAAGACCTCAGACCTGGCCCACTCTCCATTTTTTTTATCCATAGGAGCAGTGGGTCATACCCAAAGATTCTGCCAAAAACAAAAGAACCAGGAAAGGCATTAACCCTTACCCACCCGCCTGGGGCAGCACCTAACCATCTACTTTTAACCTGCTTACAAACTGACTGACTGTGACAGTTACAAATTACATTTAAATCACAAATTTACTCCAATCTGAATTATCAAACAAATTTGAAAATTGAATTAATTTCCCCATGGGTCCGAACTACTATTGTATCATGTGAGGTCATCCAAATGAAACATATGAAACAAATACCTTTGGTAACTTCGTTATAACTTTTTCAGATTCGTTGACATTTGTTACTATGTCCTTTTGGAGATTCATATACATCCGAATCTTCAAAAATAAAATTTTCATCCAAAAATCAGTTTGAAACGAAAAACGCACATGTATATTGCAATCACTGAATGCTGTCAGTAGACCATGTCCTATTCTAAGATTTACTTTCAAATTCTAAGGACAACATACCCCATGGAGCCTTGCTGGATGCAAGCTGTGATTCCTGTACTGACTCGACCCACTGATCCTCCTCTCAGCTCCTCTGTAGTCAGAAGGCAGGCTCTATGAAATCTGTGACACAGAAGTGCCTACGCAAATTGCATAGTGAATACATGTCACCAAATTCAGAGCAATAAATGTACAATAAATAAATCTTCACAAAGTAAGTTAACAAACTTTAAGATCAGACACAGGTCCATCCAGTTCAACCAATGGGAACAGAATAAATAGAAAACCTCCATATACAAATCCCTATACCCACAGATGATCTAGAGTAAAGCAAGGAAAAACCCCTAATTTAGAGGCATAGCTTGAAGCTTGTGGGCCCAATGCAAAAGTTGACCTGGGGCCCCCCACTACCTGCCACCATGCACCAAGTAGCTCCCACCATGTACCAAGATATGATAGCTGTATGGTGGCTGTCTCTCTTCTCTCTCACCTGCTGCACACAAGGTGAGGGCAGGCAAGCCACACTCCAAGCTGTCGGGTGAAAGCGGTAGGTTTGTATGTAAAAGAGGACACTCAGCAGGTCCTCTGACTTCCAGATCCACATACAAGTCCACTGCTTTCATCCAGCAGCTCACAGTGTGATCTGCCTGCCCCCACCTTGTGTGCACGTGCAGGGCTGAGCAGGGGCAGAAGGGGGGTACTGTACTGGGCTGGGTGGGGGATGATCAGAGAGCGTGTCTCTGCAGATATCAAACCTTTTAAAAAACTTTTACAACACCTTTCTTTTATACGTTATTAAACAGCACAGAGTTACCTCTCTCATGACCAGGCTACAGTGAAATGGAGGTTTAGGATATTAAGGAAAAGTAACACCCCCTTCCTGGTAATGACTCATGCCCTCCTGCTTCCTCTTGGTATTGGCAGATGACCCCTCCTTCAAGAGCCCCCCACTTCAGATAATCATAGATGACCCAATACTCCTGTAAAGACAGATGACTTCCCCTCCTGGTAATGCTGGTAATGACATGTTCCCCCACCAGGTAATGACAGATGACCCCCTCCCCCCACCAGGTAATGACAGACTACCCTCCCCCCACCAGGTAATGACAGATGACCCTCCCCCCACCAGGTAATGACAGGTGGCCCTTCCCCCCCACCCGGTAATGACAGTTGACCCCCCCTCCTCCACCAGGTAATGACAGATGACCCCCAGTTTCCCACCAGATAATAACAGATGACCCCCCTCCCCACCAAGTATTGACAGATACCCCCTCCCCCACCAGGTAATGACAGATACCCCCTCCCCCACCAGGTAATGACAGATGACCCCTTTCCCCACAAGGTAATGACAGATGTCCCCCATCTTCAGGTGCCCTCCTCCTAGTAATGACACATGGCCCTCCGGGGAATTACTGATTCCCCCCCCACCATCCTGGAAATGTCACATTAGCCCCCCCATGCTGACAGATTCCCCATCCAGCTCCCCTCTGCTTGTCCTGCTCAAACTGTCACAGTAAAATCTGCAGCCTCTGAAGCCCGCAGTCCCTCGGGGGCTCCTCAGGTGGTATTACGGGATTTTGTGAGAATTTTTGTGTGAGTGGCAGCAGGTTGTGGGGAGGGGTGAGGAGGTGCATGTCTGTTCTCTGCACGGATCCAACTGGTATATTTTTACCTCCCCAATGACAGCAGTACCAGCTCCTGGATGGTGCACTCCACCGCCTTCCTTGCTCAGCCCCGTGACAGCTCGGTGTCCATCCCTGCCTGGTTGTCAGCACTGACACTTTCCCATCCAGCAGGGCTGGCCTCACCCTGTCCTTCCTCCACTATTCTCCAGTTCAGGAATTGAAAATAGAGCCAAAAGCTCAGAGCTTCCACTTTGCTCCGGATTCCATTTTGATCGTGATAGTGACAGAGAGACAGCACGGCCCCCCTGGAGCATGAGCAGGGTCACAATTGTGACCCCTGATGCAATGCCCATGCCCTATATAAAGCATGGTCCAATTTGCTCCAGAGGGGAAAAATATATTCCTTCCTGTTATTACAGAAGGCAATCAAATAAAATAAAATAAAATATATTCCCTTGATCAACAATCTATGATGCTATTATCTATAAATGTTAATAACCAGGTATGTTTTGTATATTTTAGCAATGCATCCAGCCCTTTTATTAAAACAATCTACTGGGCTGGCCGAACTAGTTCTTGAGGGAGTTCATTCCACATTTTCACAGCTCTTACTGTGAAGAAGCCTTTCTGTATGGTGATCATACCCCTTAATCACCTCTTCTCGAAAGAGATTAATTGGAGTAGACTAGAAATTATTGAAATGCAATGTGAAAATTAATATATGAATTAAAATTTTTACCATAGGTATGCTTTAAATGTTAAAAATAAAAAAAAGAGGCAGTACAGTGGCTAAATGGTTAGCACTTCCGCCTGGCAGTACTAGGCTCATCAGTTCAAATCCCAGCCACAGCACCACCTGTCTGGAGTTTGCATGTTCTCCCTGTTCCTGTGTGGGTTTCCTCCCACACTCCAAAGACATGCTGGTAGGTTAATTGGTTCCTTTCTAAATAGGCCCTAGTATGTATGAATGTGAGTTAGGGATCTTAGATTGTACACTCCTTGAGGTTTAGGGACTACTGTGAATGTAATATATATATACATACATACATACTGTACATATATATATATATATATATATATATATATATACACATGTAAAGTGTTGCGTAAATTGACATATATTATTATATGGCTATATAAGTACCTGAAATAGTCTGTCTACAGTCAGCTTTTTACATCTAAAATGGTTCTTTTGCTCTTGACCTTGGAGATTGACATCAGATGTTTTTGTTCATTGCAGATTAGTAATAATAATTATTACTTTTTTCAATAACAAATTCAGCCTAGTTGAATTTTCTAAGGTTGAATAATCTTCTTCTCCTTTGAAAACTTAAAGAGTTGTTCATGTTGTGACTTGTGGAAAACATGCTGGGACTTGTGAGACAGAGGGAGGAGAAGGTGGATCTCAGTGGGTTGCCAACAAAAGACCAAAGGTGGGGGTAGAGACTTTCAGATACAGGAAAAGGTTATTTGTACAGCATTTAGTTGCAGATTTGCTGGAGTGAAACCCGAGAACAAGATGTCGCGAAACAGCTTGAACTGGCCTGGGATATAGATGGGCTTCTTTGTGGTTGGTAACATGGGAAGGTCAAATATACGGAGGAGATAAAAGCCAGTGAAAAGGGGGCTTTACTCAGATTTCTCCACCAGTAGCTCAATATCAGATAATGCTCTCCCAGCTCTCCTTGCCTGCGGGTTAAAAGGCATTGTGCTCTAGGCTAATTGTCATCAACTTGCTGGCTTAATTCGTTTTTAATGTCACGGCATGCAAGATTTTGATACAAAATGTTAGTGTGCTAAAATTAAAAGGTGTAGAGAGGGGAAGCTCCCTATTTCTCAATGAAGTTTACTCCAGACTCTTTTTGATATCCAAATATCTTAAAAATTTACCTATTAATGATGTTGTCAGTTTTCTTTTTTGAGCTGGAAGGTTTACTACTATAGAATGAGTTTTTCTAGACTACACAACTAAAATATTTTGTTGTGTCCACCTAGCTTATGATAATTGAGAGTCAGAGCCATGCTGTGTCTATGCCAAGCCCACCACCGACAGCTGCTACATGCTGAGAAGGAATGGCCACACACAGTCCCTTTTAAGTCCAAAACAAATCATTTATTTTGGGTGAATGATGCTTAGAGAATTTTAGGTGTCATTTATAGAACTGTCCATGAAAATAAAAATGTTCCTATATGGCATTTCCAGGATGAAAAAAAAGGAGAATTCCCTATTGCTGTGAACAATAAATTGCCATAGGTCTTTAAGACATGATTTGCATGAAGCTCATGCTATTAAAAATTTAACTCCAGTCAAACTTTTTTTGTTTTGGTTTGTTTTGAGAAGGGTTAGAATACTTGTCAGTGAGACTTACAGTAACTGCATTTCGTGCCCATGCATCCTGACCATTGTCACCAAGACAGGAAGTGGGGGAAATCCATTTAATGGAAACACAGGTTACTACAAGGACATGACAGAGGTTCTACTTACAGACATTGAAACATTTCCATTCTTTGCCTGTTCTGGTGAAAACCCAAATGTTTTCCCAGTCAAATTGAGAGAGTAAACCTCCTCAACCTCCTAGGACACAGACACCAATAAAAATGTGACAAAGGTTCTAAATTCACCTAAAATTGTATACCTCATTCGTGTCCTCCCTATTCCAGTGCCAGCAAAATTTCTTCGCATTCTACAATGTAGGGTGTCCACCTTCATCTGGGTCAAAACAAAGACAACAAGGTAGCCAAAGTGCAGGATAATAAGGCCATAATATGGCGATAAACTGTGTTTTTCAGTTCCTTTTGTTCTGCTCCTCTGGTTTTTGACACATCCACACCAGCCTATCAGCCTGCTGATTGGTCATTTCAAAGCTGTCACCTCATTTTAATTTCCTGTCCATTTCTTTGCATGTTTACCAGCCCTTTGATTGAAATTGTTCCTGCCCTCTGATTGATTGTACTTGACAAAGGAGATGGGGCCTCTGAAATGCATTGTACAAAACCCTTTTACAATTCCTGGTGTATGCCTGGTTTGTTGAGGATGGCCATTGATGCTGCTATTTTCCACCTTCACACGGCGCGTCCGGTTTCCAGTAGATGACAGCTGTAGCCAGTCTGCAAGCCACATTTACCATTCTTTCACAAACACTGTCACTTGCCTCTACATCCAAGCAGCACCTCTCTTACCTGAATGTAAGTATGGATATTTGTTTATTTAATAAATAATATATTGTTTTTACTAATTCCTGTGCTTTGGCTATCTTGTTGTCTTCTATATGCCATTGAGGATTCTTCCCAGATCCGATGTGCCTAGCAGCGGAATTCCAATTGAGCTTCCCATCCATTTATCCATCCATCCCTGGTCTTCATTCCATACTGACGGTTATCAAGGCTGCTGAATACTTGTATCCATTATCCTGAGCCAGGATTTCACCACCTCATTTGCTCTGGAGCTCCACTATTAGGAATAAGTACATTCAATTGATTGTTTTTCATGCACCAAACTGAGAGCACTGAGATACTCTTCTTCTTTCTGGGTCAAAACAAAGCCTCGTCTTTCTAAGACGACACTTTACATATCCAAACTTAGGGGTGGCCTCATTTTCCTAACTTCCAACACTATGCCGCACACCTGGGCCAGCTCTCCAACTATCATGCTACCAAGGAAGTGCTGTTATTGGTAGGACTAGAGTCAGTGGACTGTAACCCCCTGTTGGTTGCCAACCATCTCTGGTTGGAACCATCCCACCACAGCACCCTCACTAACCCTGTCACAATGCACCACCTTACAAGCTGGGACCATCTTAAATTTCATTATGGCCTGCAATCAGCCCCAGTCCTTGCTCTCCTTCCTTTGTAACCCAGCGTTTTATCCAGCTTGGATGTCTGCTTCCTCCTTTTTAAAATGGTCCTCTGCTGGCTTGATCCGGATGCACAAAATTATCTCCTCCATGACGATTAAAGAATTTCTGACTCTCTGTGAGTCCCTTATGCCATTCCCTCATCAGAACTGTTTAGGTACCTTCAGATAAAACACTACCTAACCCCTCTGATCCCATCCGAACTTTCAATCCCCCCCAATTGTCTTCCTTTGCTTGCAAAAGTGACCTCCATAGGAGAGGTCTTTTCTCAGCCTTGTGACAAACGCAGTGCCCTCCTCACCAAATCATGACAAAGGACCAGCCAATCTCACACTGCACTATCACTTACCTATCAATGCCTATCAATGCCACTCTCAGCTGCACCCTGCACAAAGATTTTTCAGCTCTCGGGACGACAGTCTAGGTGCCGCAGCCTGAAAGTGATTGTCATTGGGTTAAATTACTAAGCAATTAACTCTTTAAGCTAAAACCACCGCCTTTTGACTGAGAAGGAGGAAATTCATAATCTTATCAATAACTATGATTTTAGGATGTCTGCAACACGCATGGTCACAACAAACAGGTATGTTCAGAGATTTGTAATACAGGGATTCTTTAGTTTGCAATAAAAGCCTTAGGGACAGTTTTAACACTTTTCAAAATAGGGTTTAATGACAAAAAGGTGCAAATAAAATATTTACAGAAAAAAGAAAACAATAAAGCAACAGAGAATTAACCACTTTACTTCCGCCCTATAGCAGATTTACTGCTACAGGGCAGATGTTCTGTGCAAAATCACGTATATAAATGTGACTCTGCACTTCCAATGTAGGAGGGGCGCACGTGCTGACTGGACACAGCAGAAGCTGATCTACAGGTGCATGCCAATGGATGAGCGCTGGCACTTGTTGATACCCTAGGAGACTGACAGAACACAGCTCTACTTTGGATTTAATTCATTTATTTTGTATTGTTTATTTTTTTTTTATTTTTTACTTCTTAGATTATTTTTTCCATGAGACTGTATTTTCTTTAGTTGGTTTCTGTTTGTTGATGTGTGGTCCTCACCTGCAATCTATGGGAGCGATGGGGAGCCGCAAGTGGGTCCACGCACTCTGCACCGGATATCTCTTCTGATTCCCTTTGGGAGGGACTTTTGCCACCTTGGAGATTAGCGGACTTACAGTGGGGGGTGGGGGGTGGCTTGGTGCCTGTGGCACATCTCCATATACCACTATGAGACTTCCGGGAAACCCAGCTGGGAAACCATACATGACGCCAGCACACACCGTGTCATGGAAGTGATGTTACTACGTGGCGCTTCGAGATTGCGCATGCGCAGTTGGAGATGAACGCCAGAGGACCTGGTCAGGCACCATTTTTCTCCCTTGGATGACACTCGATGGGAGAACCTGTAGTTTACTCCCCCTGGGAGAATATTTTTGACTCCCCCTATCAGCTAGCCTTATGTAGAGATATGCCTTTTAACATTAATTTGCGGTATACACATCCAGAGTGGAGACAGCTCTTGCGAGCGGATTGGAGATGTTTAAATGCTAACCATGGATGGCTCACTGTAAGTGTAATCATCTTTGGGATTTGCTTTCTATTTTGATTAATATCAAGGGAAACCATTCTTGAGGTAATATTGAATATTGAGATATACAGTCCTCTCAATGAAGAGGAATAATATTTAAAAATTCTAATATTGATTTATGCCATATATCATTAAATGAGTTCACTACTCAGGAGATATAGAATGTATTCTATCTAAAACTTGATGTGGTAGTATAATTTCCCCTCCTTTTTACAACAGTGGACAGTGAAGTTTCAGAGGTCCTTGTGTATATTCCATCGGAGCACTGGCGGCAACTGTCTATCGCTCCATGGCTGCAGGAGATGGCCATCATATCTAACAAAGTTTGATATATGTAAGAAATTTTCTTATTGGGAAACAGTTCACGATTATTTGTTGTAATATGTTTGTGATAAGAATCTTGTATTGCAGAGTGGTATAATTTCCCTGAGGAAGGAGCTATTGAAAAAAGCTTTGAAACGTGTTGGATGCCCCGGCCTAATCAACTCTTAAGAGCTAACAAATTGTGTCATTGTGGATATGTTTTGTATATGTATTAGCTGGGGATACCACTGCATAGAATTTGACAATATGTATACTTATGTATAGTTCTGGAAATTAACTGTGCTACAGGAAAGAATTTTGGTGAAAAATATGGACATGTAAAGTAATGTATGTGAAAAGTTTTGCTCCTAATTTACTGACTTTTATGTCTTTGAAGAGGTTGGAATAATATAATAAAGATGTTTTTATAAAAACATATGTAGTTTGGTACATGATTGTCTGCAAAATCCCAAAGAAAAGGGGTTCTCGAATATTGTGATTTAACTGGGATGGTGGCAACAACATCCACAGCCATAAAAAAACTTTATTTTCTGAGTTTCTCAAACTTAGCCACTCTGTCTAGAAGCACAGCTTCTATCTTAGCGTACATCATCATGTTGAACTCTGAGGACAGATAGAGTGGACGTTTTTCAGGCTTTCGCAATTGTTTGCTTGGCTGCAGTGGTAACTTGAAGACGTAGTTTAAACTGTCAGAGGGTAACAGACAATATTTAATAATGCCACGGTGGGGTCTTGATTGAGGGGAGTGTCAAAAAGTTTGGTATATCAAATATGTCTGACCAGAAAACCTGTACCATTGGGCACTCCCACCAAATATGAAGGTGAGTGCCTGTAGCATGACAACCACGAAAACATACAGGTGAATATTGCTGCATAAATTTAGTAGTCCTGGCGGGGATCAAGTACTATCTAGTGAGAACTTTGTAGTTTATTTCCAAGGCCATGACGTTCTTTGAGGAAAACTTAATGGTTTCCCCTATGTATTTTGACAATATGTATACATATGTTTAGTTCTGGAAATTAACTGTGCTACAGGAAAGAATTTTGGTGAAAAACATGGACATGTAAAGTAATGTATGTGAAAACGTTTGCTCATAATTTACAGACTTTTTGTCTTTGAAGAGGTTGGATTAATATAATAAAGACATTTTTATGAAAATATATGTAGTTCGTTACATGGTTGCCTTCAAAATCCCAAAGAAAAGGGGTTTCTTGAATATTGTAATTTGAGAAACTCTGGATGGACAACTTCTTAACTCCCAAATTTGACAATACACTATTGCTCCCATAGTTTGCGACCTATGTGCCCCTGCTGTGAACTCAGTCCCACCCTATGGAAGACTCAGATGCCCCTCCTCCTTCACCCACCTCCTACAGAGTTCCCCCCCCCCCATACCTTCTCTCTTCCTTCTTACTTTTTTTATTTCCATTTTCCCCTCAGTTTTCCCATTTTCATGTCCTCTTTAGCTTATTGTGAACTGGAGTTTATCTATTTTTTACCTTACCCCCACTGATTGTGCCCCAATCTCACTATGATCTACTTCTTTAGTATTGGAAGCCTTAAGATTATATTGTAAAGCGCTGCACAAACTGTTGGTGCTATATAAATCCTGTATAATAGTAATAATAATAATCCTCTCTGTTACAGAGGGCCCTTGATGCCCATCAGACATGCAATAGTAATTATTACTGTTGAGCTGATTGCTTAAACGTTGGCATGGAGTAAAACCGACCACTTGAATGAACCGGCTTCCTCTGTTTCCCGGGAGCATTGCTTTGTGCACTTGATGGCCTAGTCAATATTGTTACTGCAACCGTTTCCTCTACCAATTTTGGTTTGCTTTGTTCTCAATAAAAACGTTTGACAAGAAAAACCTGATAAAGGTTCTAACACTTACCTACTTTTAATCTAAAATTAAAAGCACATTTTTAGAAACACCAGGAGCATGTTCACACAGTATGTGTTGGGCTGCATTTGTCAACACAGTCCCAATGTATGGATAAGGCAAAATGTATTGTTTTTCGTTGTGTCAGTTCATACCAACATAAGGCACCAATGAGGCAGACAACATTTTATTGCACTACAGTATCTTGCAATTTGCTGCTGTGCGTCGTTATGAGCTGCAGAGCATGTTAGGCAGAAAAGAAATGTGAATTTTTTTTTTTTAAAAAGCAAAAAACCCTCATTGCAGTGCATGTAAAAATTAGGCTCCACGTACACGGGACATTTCTGAACGATGGAAACTGACTGCTGGAAAACGTAGGTTAAAAAACGTCTGTTTAGCCGCGTTTGCATACCGCATTTATGAGCGTTTGCTTTTAGAAGCGTTTTTTTAAAGATAACCTCAGGAGACCTTCCAAAATGCCCAGAATGCACTGAAAAACAGTAAAAATAACTATTTCAGACATTTTGAGAGAAATAGAGAGAGCAGAAGCAGAGAGAACAGTATTTGTTGAGATTAGCTGTCTTTTTTTTTTTCTTTGTGGTGTTTGGATGTGTTCAAGCTCATTTCTGTGCAGAAATTATTGCAGCAGTGCCTAACATATTTTCTTTCATGTGAAACCTCAAAGTATGGTGTACCAGGTCCATTTGAGTACAGGGAAAACGCTTTTCATGCATTTTTCACGATGAAAAAAGGCTCTGGACAGCATCTGGAAATGGAAGAGTTGAAAAAAAATTTCAAAACACAAACACTTGTAAATGTGGCTAAACAAGGCTAACCACGTTTATAAGCGTTTGGCGTTTGAAACGCTGATAAAATCTACTCCTGAACGCAAGTTTTCTGCTTTCAAAAAAAATCGACTGTATACTCAACTGCCTGCAAACGACTGTAAACAACGATGTGTACATGGACACATAGGAAAACATTATGGTGAGTTCAGGGGCTGCTGCAAAAAAAACGCTGAACAGCTCCTAAACGTGAGTTTATCAGCTGCAGTGTACATGAGCCCTTAATTGGAGCACATGCAAAAATGCATCAGCACTTGACAATGCATATGTGTTGATGTGCATGCAGTGGTGCAAACTTTTCCTGAAAAAAGACTATAGATGCACTTTAAACAAATAACACATGAAGCATTTTTTTTGTAGGAGGAGACTGGTTCTGAAGCAGAAAACCCTGCCATAAATGCATGTGCATTTTTCATGCGCTCCCACTGAAATAAATTTGGCAAAAAAAAAGCAGTACACTGCACCAGAAGAAGCACCTGCACCTTTTCAAAAATTGCACTAAGCCATGTTGCATTGATGTGAACAGGCACCAAAGAGAATAATGTGATTTCTAATTTTGTGCTCTGAGGTGCTACGGCAGACGCAAGAGAAATATCATGAGTGAATGGGGTCCTAGGCAACACTACAGGTTTTTAATGTAATTGTTTGCCTTATAGATCTTAGATATGCTCAATAACTGAATTTATTACATGTTTAAGTAAAACATTTTTAGTTCATATTCTCAGTTCATAGATAAGTCAGTTTGCTCCCATTCATGGTGTAAAGAGTGTTAGGACAGCTATGTCAGAGCTGTCTTTGCCTACACAATAACAATGTCAACTTTATAAAAAATATGATTACTTTGGCTTCTGCCCAACACATCACTATCCCATCCATGTTTTAACTGTAGCTATCAGTTTTCTGAAAACTCTTTATTGACCTCCTCAGGCTTAAGATGCTATTCTGAAGTCATGACAGCAAAATGTGAAAAAAGACAAAAAATGTGTTGTGTATTTAAAAGGAAGAACATTTCTTTCTTTTGCCAGCAGCAAATAATATGCAGTCCTGTGACTGACGCCCTTAAAACTTTATGCCTGAGACCACCCACTCCACTATAGCATGGTGGCTGGCAGTATGTGGGCAAAGCTTATTATTCTAGTCAGATCTAAGTCTTCAGCTATGGTATGATGCAGATGAGGTCCTATTGTTTTGAATACTTCCATGTGGGAATGACAACTACAGTTAAGGGACCCTAAAAACATTTTTTCCAGAAAGGTTTATTATTTTTGAAAGTGTGCTAGGGTTGTGATTAGGAATGAGCAAATCTGCCCAGGTTGAATTCAACCAGGGTTTTGTTAATCCTTTTTGAAATTTGGCAAATGTGAATGTTCCTACTGAAGTCTGTTGGGAGCAAAACCTGCTATTTAATCTGGCCATTTGTTTAAGGCTAATAAGCAATCTATTTTTATTAAACATGATTTTTACTTTAAATACTGTACAGTGGGGAGAGGGTTCTTTTCTTGGATAAAGCACATATCCTTTGAATCACAGGTGTGGGGCATGTCTAAAAAATGAATGTGGTGTTTCAGAAAAGTGTAACTTTAATGGACAGATTTAGTGACAGTGTACTCTAGATATTTTGGCTGTAGAAATAGTAGTATAGTGGAGCTCCAAATCCCTCTTGTATTGAACTGTATTGTTGCTGTATTGTCTCCCGTTATATTGTAAAGTGCTGAGCAAACTGTTATAATAATAATAATAATAATAGTAAACAATCTGAACCTTCATGTATAGAAATATATGGTAACTATACTGTTACAATGTCTCCCTTTACTTTAAGCACTATGCAAACTGCTGTTAGTTAACTGCTGTATAATAATAACAAATAATATTGTTCAGGTTTTTTATATAGATTTGTTTAGATAGTTTTAGTAGAGGCACACACTTTTTCATTAAGCAGTACTAAGCTTGATTTGACTGGCAGAAATAGCAGCCCTCAGGTATAACATGGCAAACTTGGCCAATGACACAACAGTTTGATAGTATAGTATGTGAGCTCATCATCTTAAAAGGGTATGAAAAATGTCAAAACAGAGTGTACAAAAACACTTCACACCACTTACACTAAAAACTAGAGTGTATAATATGAGTCACAGCAGTCAAAAATATTTTACAGTGCTGGGACAGTGTGTAATCGCTTATTCTGGCTGCAAATGAGGCAACACAATACAGAATTTATCCTGAAATAAAAAGAAGAGTGTAGCTTCTGAGACACAGTGACCAAAAATATTTTACAGCAGCAGAACAATGTATAGCCAGCTTGATTACGTGGACAATTATAAGGGAGAGAAAAGGCATGTTTTATCAAGCAACACAAATTATAGTGTTGCATCTGAGAAATAATAGCCAACCAATAGACCAATGGTAGACCAGTACTTAAGCAGGTCGTTTAGGCAGCAAAGAGGGAGAAACACAAAGTTTTATCTTGTAGAATCTGAGTCATAGAAGCCAAAAATATTTTACAGCAAAAGGAGAGCGTGTGAGCACTTAAGCAGCACCAAAAGAGGGCTATACAAAGCAGGTTTTATACTGTAATAAAATTAAAGATAATAGCCACAATATTTACCAGCGACAGGCCTGTAAATAAGCAGCTTGATTAGGCCTCAAAGTGGAAGATATAAGGCAGGTCTTATCTTGCAATAAAAATTAGAGTGGGACATCTGAGAAGTGTAGTTCACAACTACCAGTGAAGAAAAGCAAAAGTAAAGTCCACAGCATCCAGTGAAGAAAAGTGGAAGTGCATTCAACAGCATTCATTTGGATTCCAGTTGTTAATGCAAACAATTAGAAAACAATTATCTGCCATATGCGACCCCATTTTTCAGTCTTAAAAACTCCACCTGTGAGCATGTAACATATCCTGAATAAAGCATGTATTATAAAGTATTGTCAATTTTAGAGCCATTGTTTAAAATTTTTTTTTTTTGTAAGTAAACATAATTAGGCAGCATAAAAATACAACCACACCTGTTTGATGTCACAAAACAAAATAAACAGATTCAAGGCCTGTACAGACTGTGCCTCATGAACATCATGACAGATGGTAATATACTTTGTTATAAAAACAATTTTGTTGAAGAGTGGAACTCGACATCTATTAATCTTATACCATGATTTATTAGTTTGGTAATCCCAATTCCCATTTAAACCAGAAGTCAATTTGTCATAATTGAGAGACAGGCAAAACATTAGGTTGTTGCACATGATTTCACCTATTGCTTACTGTGAAAATGAAACAAAGAATCTGACTGGTAACTGTGTGCAATAATTTACTTTTACAGTTCTTCTCTTTTTTTTTTATTTTGCAACAGCAATAGATGTGACACCTCAAAGCATACAATGAAACCAAAAACTGAACACCGATGATTAAAATCCCACCTGCGGATTTGGGTGCTCTCCTCAGTCTTAGGATCGGTTCACACTGCCGCAACTTGGGATCCCACTTGCGAGACCCCAGGTAGCATGACATGTGAAATCCCATGTTAGTCAATGAGAGCTGTCTTAGCACTACTGAAGTCACTCCGACTTTGGAAAAGGCGACTTCTATCCGACCCATAGACTTTAATGGAAGTCGCCTCCAAGTCAGATCCTCCTCTATATTGATGTGATTTGGATCCAGCTTTATAGGAAGACTACGCAGTAGTTGCTTCAAAGTTGCCTCAGAGTTGTTTCAAAATAGTACTCAAGTCGCCTGGCCAAGTCACACTATAAGTCGCACAACTTTAAGGTCACAGTACTGTGAACCAAGACTTAATGTCTTGGGCTCATGGAAAGTGTTTTAAAGCCCAACTCTGGGCAAAAGGTCAACAGCTCATTTTATCTTGGGGTGAGGAGAAAGCAAAACTCACCTGATCCTTCGTTTCATCAGGAAATAGAGCTCTACCACAGTCCAGTGGTGAATTGTGAAAACAGAAAACAGGGAGGGGGAGAGAGAGTGCCACTCTCTTAAGCCTAGTAGAATAGAACAACTAGATAAGTATTGCATTCACATACACATGGACAAAACACAGGGTATCAATATGTTCAGTGGAGACATCAATGGATGGCAGCTTTTTCTTCACCATCCATTGATGTCTTCACTGAACATATTGATACGCTGTGGTTTATCCATGTGTATGTGAGTGCAATACTTATCATCTAGTTTTTCTATTAATTTTCCTATCACTGCAATTCTTATAAAGTGGCTCTTTCTCTATCCCTTCCTGTAATATGTTTTTACATGACCACTGGCAGGAATACTCCAGAACTCGCTTGAAGGAGAGACTGCTGACACTGTAACAATGTATTTCCTCAATTGGATTCATTATATGGACTTTATAATCACCCTTTGTCCTTCTACCTCTGAGGATTGTATACTGGTCTTGCTCCTCTTGCACTGGGTTTCAAGTATATCCCCTTGTGGGGGCATATTTGGTATTGCTTTTCAGCGGTGGACTGTTCCTGGTCTATGGAGCCTGCTCTGGACTTGATGAGGTCAGGAACAGTCCACAACTCAAGGCTGCTGAAGCGTGGGGGTGCCAGGCCTCTCCTGTGCTGGGTGGATTGGAGGATTAGAGAAGAGTATCTCCTTTTTGTTCTCCCCTAGATAAAAATGAGCAGTTAACTTGTACAGTGTGGGCATTTATATTATATTTTTATTTTAATGGTGATGGGCTTTAAATAATGATGGGCAGTTGCTCAGTGGATTGGGTGTAACTTTGTGCTTTTTAGACTGCACAAGTTATATTTTTGTGCACACCTTGCACAACCTTTGTAACAGGAAAGAGGAGGCAAGACTATGAGCATGGAGGTTGTTAATACAATATATGTGTGACTGAATTCATTTATGTGACATCAGCTTAAAATATGTGTTCTGTGCTGACTAAACATGTAACAATACATTAGGCTCAATTCACAAAGCTTTAACATGAGAAAAAGGCTCACTAATTTAACCATGTGACTAATTGTAAAGCAGTTGTAAAGGCTCTATTTTTAAAATTATAAACATGTTGTACTTACCTGCTCTGCATTGCACAGAGCGGCCTAAAAACTCTCTCTTCTGGGATCTCCAGGCTCTAGGCTCCTCCTCTTCTGTGTCTGCTCCCAAGCCCTTGCTATGGGGACAGACATGTGGGCTTGCTCCCAATCCAGACTGTGTGTGTCCATAGACACACACATCCTGGATTGGCCTCACCCCTTCCCACAGGATTTGATTGACAGCACCAGGAGCTAATGGCTCCCATTGCTGCCTCTGTGTCCTGGGAGGAGAGAGAGAGCAACAATGGTGCTCTTGGGCACAGCGCTGGATTGAAAGAATAGTCAATTAAGTATTTGGGGGGTGGGGGGAGCTGATCATGGAAGGTTTTTTTACCTTAATGCAGAGAATGCTTTAAGGTAAACAAAAAAAACCTTATGCCTTTACAACCACTCTAAAGTGTGATTGAGCTGAAAATAACTTGCACTTTTTTTAATATTCTCGTGTGTTAACTTTGTATATCGTGAATAGAAATTGATTGCACTAAGTGTGCAGGGCCTTTAAATGAATGTAATTTTCATTAAAAAAGATCAATCAGTCATTACAGAAAGTCTAGTCTTATTACTCCAAGTCAATCTTTCTCCATGCTGTATTAATGAGATGGTTGAAATGGTTGAGTTGGTGATAATGATTATTTATACTTGCATATTGCAAGCATAATATATCATAGTTGTTAATCCTTTACTAATGAACAATATGTGTGTAAATATTTGTCGGGGTGGGGTGTGTATAAATTCACACACACATTTGTAGGTGTAACACCCTCCAGGTTAGCTAGAAAGCTGTTTGGTTATTTTTTTCTTTTTTTTAGACAGAGGGAAGAGTCAGCCCGTGTGTGAGACAGGAGTTCACCTCAGGACAGGCTGGGAGGCTCTAACAGGTCAGGACGTCTGGAGCCCTCCCACCCTTCCAGAAACCTAGAGAACGTTCTGGAAGAGGGGTGGAGTTGGGGAGGAGGCCCAGATCTGCATGTCTGAGAGACCCTGGCCAATCCCCTGGCAGGAGGCTGGGCATGGTGCCAGCCGGTAATTACCCGCCGGTGCCCAGCGATTGCCGGCAAACACTGGCGGAGAGGAAGGCTGCATTGTTTTCAATGGAGCTCTCCTCCCTGTCAATTTTCAGCATTGTTCCGGATTGCTGAGCACAGTCTTCCGGATCAGTGTGTTACAGTGAAGAACACACCCCACACCCACTAGTAAAACACTCCCCTCACACAGTTAACCCTTTGATTGCCTTCAGATATTAACCCCTTCTTCCCCAGTGCCATTAGTACAGTGTCAATGCTTTTTTTGCACTGATCACTGTATTGGTGTCACTGAGGATGTCCCCAAGTCAGTTCCCCCCCAGTGTCAGAATGTCTGCCACAGTTATGTCGCAGAATACATTTTGGCCTAAATTTATGGCAAAATTTGATTTTTAATTTTTTTTACTGGACATGTTTTATAGCAAAAAGTCCAAGATATTGTTTTTTTTTCTCAAAATTGTCAGTCTATTTTTTTTAGTGCAAAAAATAAAAAACGCACAGGCGATCAAATACCACCCAAAAGAAATCTCAATTTGTGGGGAAAAAAGGACGTAAATTTTATTTTGGTGCAGCATTGCATGATCGCACAATTGTCAAAGTATCGCAGCCCCATAACACAAACCAACCGCTGTAACTGCTTCCTGACCGCCCTATAGCAGAAATACTGGAGACAGGTATGATAAATCGAGGGAAGGTGGCGGAATTCAAGTTCTGGTCTAGGTCACATCCCTCATAGTGACCTAGACCCGAGAGTTTCCTGAACGGACAGAACAGGACTTAATTCAGCTCCACAGTAAAGGCATAGGCCAAATCTTAGGTGACACGATCGCTCTTGTGGAGTGAGGCGTGTTTGGCCTAACTGTATAGGCTCTTCAGATGTCGGTACGGTTGCAGAGGTAAGTTGATCAGGGGTTTTCTGGAAAACAGGAGCAAATAAACCCACTGGGGGGTGATGTGGACGAGCCCTTTCCAGATCTTGCTCCTGGAAACGGATATCGATTTGGATGCTAACAGCAATCAAGTCATCCAGGGTGGTAGGTATGGTTCTTCCAGCTAGTTCATCCTTAATATGGCCTGCTAGACCCTGCAAAAAGGTTGCAGAAAGGGCCTCATTATTCCATGCCAGTTCCAAAGCTAAGGTGTGAAACTGAACTGCATATTGTCCAACAGTCATGCTACCTTGATGAAGCCAAAGAAGAGCTCCTGCGGCAGATAAAGTCCTGCTAGGCACATCAAAGGTTTTACGGAAAGCTTGCAGGAAGGCTGAGAGCCTGCAAATAGTTGGACCTTAACGCTCCCACACTGGCGAGGCCCAAGCCAGTGCTTCACCAGAAAGGAGGGAAATCATGTACTCCATCTTGGAACGGTCAGTAGAAAAATGGTGGGCTGCTAGCTCGAAGTGAATTGAGCACTGATTGGGATCACCAGAGAAGCAAGGCGGTGGAGGCATCTGGAGTTTTGAAGGACTGTGTTCCACTGGAGGAACAGTGGGGGTTGGAGTAGCAGGAACCGGAGCAGGAGTGGACACAACCAGCAGCTGATCCAACCAGGAGGAAAGTTCCTGCAGACACTGCATAATATGTTCCTGATAGGCATGCTGGACATCGACTTTCTACGCCAAACACTGGAGTTCTAGGAGAGGCTGCGGGGTCTCTGAGGAGCTTATGGCCTGAGCAAACTGTCACGAACCTGTGGTAGTGAGCCCTTGTAGACCGCCAACTCAGGGTTCCCCAGGGTGTGGAGTCTAAGCCCCAGTCTGCTTCTTCACCAGAGCCCCTGATGGTGGGCCTGGACTTGCAGCAAGCTGGAACCAGGTTGTGGCCCCGAGGTACGCCCAGCTGAGGATGCGGAGACCAATCACGTGAGCAGAGTGTAATCCAGGAGACAACAGGGAAGCCGATAGACAAGCTGAGGTCAGGACATGTGAAGATCAGCACAGTCAGTGGACGAGGCCGAGGTAGGTGCACATGTAGTCAGATACAGGATACAAGTGTAGCAACAGACAGGAGCTCAGAGAACTAAGAAGTTGCTCAGGCAAAGTGGGCTACACTGAGCATGTCTTATATAGACAAGCAAACTAGGAGGTGGGCCAGGAAGTGATAGCAGACGACACCCATAGGTGAGCACAGACAAACCACACATGTGAAAGGAATCAGGAAAAGCACTGCAGCAAGGAGGTAAGAATACACAAACAAGAAACTGCAGGCTAACTTGTGA